>NW_010209734.1:6026-19021 GCF_000695765.1 Mesitornis unicolor | reverse complement strand
TCCTCTCCTCTCCTCTCCTCATTAACAGCTATCCACAAATCATGTGAGATGTTACATCCCTGACATTCAAGACTGTCCACCTAACCAAATCAAAACCCATCAGATCAGCTTCATACCTGAACCCATCATCTTAAAAAATGACAGATTAGTTCTGGGGTTTCTGTATCTATACAACAATAAAAAATGCAATAACATACTTTATATTTTGAATGTTTTTATCTTGTTTTACATCACATTTGAATCTGAAGTTGCAGATTGTATTCTTTGGTTTTATTTTTCTGTACAATCATGGGTGATCAGCATATTTTTTAAACTTAAAATGGATATTACCATACAATTTGACAAATCTAAATGTTAGTTTTGAGAAAAAAGAAAATTACATTAATTATTAGATCTGCCATAATAGATTTTGAATTTCTAGATCCATACATTCATAAAAACATTAGAAGAAATAAAAATCAATGCATTGACATTTCTATGTTTAACTGTTAAAAACCGTCATGTTGCAAAGGGAGGGAGCTCAGATTCATAAAGTGCTCTGATACTTCCTCAGGCAGATATGCTACTGATCTTTTCTTCTGGAGACACTAAGTTTTTAAAATCACAAGTGCACAAACAATTCTTTTTAAATGTAACTCTAGAGGGATAACTGAAGAGGATGAGCATAGGCAATAATAATGCTGTTTGGCTTATCCATACATTTCTGATTCTGATTCTATGATTATCTGCAGAGTCTCTCAAGTCAAGCCTAGAATGTGCCTGTGCCTTTTCCCTTGGAATAACATGTCAGATGACAGCCTTCCAGCTCTTGTCCTCCTCCTCAGTACCCTGCCTCAGCAGTCAGCCAGTGATCAGCAGCTGCTAGCAAAACTCTAGACCACACAACCATCACGCTGCATTGAAAACACAGAGTTGGAGACTGCGTGCCAGAGTGCAAGAACAGCCAAGTGGCAAGGTGACAAATAATGTTGCCCCCACTGGAAAGGATACATTAGCAGAGTCTTATTCTTCTGTTTTCGCCAATTTCCAGGGGTGAAGCCAAGTGACAGCAAACTTGGCATGTATCTATCAACAGGAACACGTCTGCAGTAGTGCCAAGCTTTAGAGTCATCATGCCTGCCATTTCATAGATGTTCAAAGTGGTGTGGAAATAAAGGCCAGGACTTGAGTCATAGTCTAGTACTGGACAAGTACAGGGAGGAATCTAAAATCTAGGAAAAATCTGTAATAAAATAAACATAAGTTGTAAAATGTGTACTTTTAGTAGAGGAAACTCATGTCCGGATTTTATCCACCTAATTTTACAACTAGTTAAAGTAATTAAGAGACACATGAAGATCTCTCAGCAATTAAGACAGATAAACGTATTAGAAAGATGTCTTGGACCACCCGAATGAAACTGCTCCCCTGTTTCTTTACCCATGTAATGTTGGAGGGTAGTGGTTCCAGTTGCTTTTCTATCCGAATACAACATGCTAACATTACTCTGCTGATTACACACTCAGTTGTAACAGGCAGTTTGTTGCAGTTTGGTTGACATTATTAGTTTTGATCCTTAACTCTTAATACTATTTGGCTAGTTAATTCCACTGACTTCAACAGATTTGTCCAAAGTTACCCAGAGACCCCATGACATATCCACTAAAGTGCCGAGTTCGTACCTCTCTTCTTTGATGCCCAAATATGTGCTTCCAGTATGCTCCTCTTTTAAGCCATCAGAGATACTCCAGACTTTTTCTGGGTTTCAGGGTTCTGGGACTCCTGAAAGCAAGTTCCAATAATAAAAGTTAAAATGAGGAGAAGGCATTAAATATCTCAGTCTTTATCACTACTTCCCCTGCGCCAGTTTAGCAGTGAACCTATGTTTCACCTAGTCTTCCCTTTGTGACTGACGTACCTTTAGTAACCTTTGTGGTTGTTCATGTCTTTTAGCAGATTCAACTCCAGATGGGCTTTAGCTTTTCTAACCCTACCCTTGCACATTTGAACATTGTCTCTGTCTTTGAGATGGAGCATTCTTAAGCTTGGAGGGGGTGATCTTGAAAACCAGGTAGCTCTCCTGGGCCCCTCTTCTCTCTAGAGCCATATCTACTGAGATTCATTCAAGCATATCTCTAAAAAAACTAAAGTCTACCATCTTGAAATCCAAGGCTGTTATCTTACTATTTGTTGTCTTAGCTCCTCTCAGGATGCAGAAAGCCACCATCTTATAGTCATTGCACTTAAGGTTGTCCTCAACTTTCACATCCCCTATAAACTTTTCCTTGTTTATATGCATCAGGTCCTGCAGATCATCTCCCATCAGCAGCTCCTCAGTCATCTGTATTTGAAAGTCGTCATCAATGCACTCCAGAAATGTCATAGATTGCTTGTGTCCTGTTGTGCTACACTTTCAGCAGGTATTGGGGTGGTTAAAATTCCTCACAAGGATCGTGTCCTGCAAACAGGAAGATTCTTCTACATACCTGAAGGCCTCATCTTCTTCCTTCTGAGCAGCCAGCCTGTAGCAGGCACCCACAGCATCATCCCTGTTGGTCTGCTTGCCAATCATACCTCCGTGCAGTCTCAGGTGTCTCATTTTTTGTTTCTAGGCAATGCTCCAGGCATTCCCATTGATTTTTCACATCAAGGCCAACTCCCCTTCCTTGTCATCCCAGCCTGTCCTTCCTAAAAAGCCTGTGTCCATCCAGGGACACTCCAGGCATGGGAGCTCTCCCACCACATGTTCCCACCTCTATGACCCTAAAAAGACTGAAGCCCTGCAAGAGCATGCAGCCCTCTAATTCCTCCTGCATGTTCCCCATGCTACGTGCTTTACTATACACACTTCAGAGAGGTACCCAGACATGCTGATTTTCCAGAAAAGATATGATGATCTTTCACCGTAATGTTGTCCTTCTGACACTTCTTTATTTGTGTACATACAGTTGAGGTTTGTCACATAAAACCTTGTTTTGTTCATTACGATGTGTCCTGTCCAAATTCCCTTGCACTCTTCCCCTGACAAGCCAGCCCACAACTGCCTCACTTTGACTGTGGGTCATCATCCTTCCTTGTCATGTGTCCTTAACATATCCCCCACGTACATCTCCCTCCAAGCTCTATATAGATGAGAGCACATGCCTCTGAGAGGTTATAGGAAATAAAAAGCCAAGTTGTTTAGCAATCATAATTATTCAGAAGTTGGGTTAATTGGGTTAATATTTTCAATGAAAGCAAATGCTCTTTCTTGAAGATGTGACATCTTCCTATTTCTGTCAGCAGCTACTCCCTCACTACACTCTCTATGGACTGGCATAGAAATTCAGCTGCCCTTCCATTTACCTGTTAAATGTCTGGCATTTTCCTCTGCTGAACTCCCTACCTGCTGTGTGCCTGGTGTTGTTTCCTGCTGTCTGCTCCACCTGTCCACTTTACTCTTTTATTTCCTCCTTAAATGTTAACATGGCACAGATGGGCTCTTACTGCCTGTGACTTTCTAATGGAGTTGTTGAATGTTAATGATACTTTGAAATTTTAAAGGAAAAAGAGATGGACAGACACTAAAACACCAAAGAAAATAAAGGTATGCATCCAATGTGTCCATCTGTCTATATGCAACATAACAAAATAGCTCACTGGAATGTTTATTATTGCAATGTAGAAGCATTGAGAGTCCTCAGCCAGCACAAAGAGTTCCCTATAGACAATTAAAAAAATGCAAATTATTACTTTTTCATATCTGAGAGTGAATATAAATTTACCATGCACACAAACCATAGCATAAAAATGAGGGTGTAAAGTAAAGATTCTTCAGCAGTAAAAGAAGTCTGTTCTTTTGCTTTGAAGTCCCTAACCCATCTTAGAAGGAAAATAGCCACGACATTAACTATCAGACATTTCCAAATTTTTGCTCCTTTTGAAGGCCTTGTCATTTTCACATTATCATCCATTCAGAGAGCAGATGCAGCTGCTGGTATACTGGCAGCTGCCTCATCCCTCTTGATGTGTCCTCGTTCTTGCTTAATAAAAAACTTCTGTCTGTTTCGGCACCACCTCCTGTCTCTTTTCTTTCCTCATCTGAAACTGCCGTATGCCAAAGGGAGGCCAAGAGACATCCACCAGGATATTTTAGGCAGCTGGATGGCTGTAGTTGCTCTACTTCACAGCCACAAGATCCCTGTGAGACAATGCATCTGCTACCCTGAATGAGCTGCCACTGGAAGGTCAGTTCTAGCCCCCCCCCCAAATTAAAGCAATCCAGAAAATTAAAGGCCTGAAAAAAATTACTTGTCTGATTATGCTGAAGTGGTTGAGCAGCCTCACCTCACGGTTTTATACCAACATATAATTGAATGCATGAAAGCAGGCTAACATTCCAGTTTTGTCCATATTACCATATATTTATCTTCATTCTGTTGAATTAAATCCTGAGCAACTTGGCATGGATACTATACCTGCACCTTCATCTCACCTGATGCTTTGATGATCTAGATGCAGCAAACTGGAACATTGCTGCTCTACTGTTGTGCTTGGGCATCAAAAAAAGAAGAGAAAGATGAATGCAGTATTGTCAATACAAAGTGTTCGATTGGATTGAATTAAATATCATCCTATTTAAAAATAAAATTTATACATCTATTCACATCTATTTTACATCTATTTCCAGGTAAAAGCATTCTTCCCTTCTTCCCTCTTCTCTTCCCCTCCCTCCTTTCCTCCATTCCTCCCTGCCTCCATTCCCGCTTCCCTTTCTGAAAAGTTAAGAATAAGGACAACCCAGCAGCATGGTGCTAATCTGCAGCTTTCAGGAGTTCACCAGTGCTCTGCATTGTTCCACTATTTCTATACACATTTGGGTAAATTGTTTCAGTTCTTATTTTCTCATCTACAGAATGTGAACAATGTAAAGACAGCCTTTAGAGAAGCATTATGGAAATTCATAAATTCAATAAATAAAGGTAGCTGAGCTTTAAAAACAGAGGACTGAAAATAATATTAGAAATTAATAGTCAACCTCTCTTTAATATAGCCATGTTATGCAGCCTTATAAATACACAATTTCCTATCTTTAAACTATTTTTTACCCTCTCTGTTTCTATCAAGATGTAATTCTGCAACTTCACAAGTCAGAAAACTAGCATCTATGTTTTAATTTTAAACTGAAATTGAATTCTATGTAATCCATTTCTATGCTATTAGTTTTATTTTCACTAAATTCTATTCTCATATTTACCACCATTTGTCACTAGATTTATAAACTGAAATAATATTCTCCTCTTAGCTTTCATGTGGTTAAGTCAAATACTTTTAGTGTAGAACTCCCCTTTTTTTTTTTTGTTAACCTATTTCTTGTGGTGTTTCTTAAATCTTTTTTGAAAAAGAGTAACCAATATGAGATATTAACATCCAAATATAACTACTCAAGCACATATTACTTGAAATCTTTTGCCTTGGTATAGGAGGCTAAGATTACGTTAATCTCTTTCACAGATGCCTCATACTGGAAGTTCAAAGTGTTATGATTTAAGGGTTAACAGCCTGAAAAGGAAGGACAGGTGGTGTCTGTAGGACCCTGGGGTGTCAGAGATCAGTACTGTTCCCTTCCCTTTCCGGCCACAGTCTATAAAAAACCGAGGAGGCCTGAGGTTTTCGCGGGCTTTTCCTGGTTTCCTGGGCTGCTTCCTGTGGCATCTTGGGATGGCTGGGCCTACCTCCACGTGCTCGGCAGCATCCACCACCATCCACTCCAGACACCACTGCGGTCCCTGGTGACGAGTCACAGCGGTCACAGCAGCCACGAGGCACTGCTCGGACACTTCCATTCAGGACTACTGGGATTGGGTTTTGTATATAGTTAAATATCTTTTGTCCCTTATTAATTCCCTTTTCCTTTCCTCTGTTGTTTTTCATTAAACTTGTTACAGTCTTAACTTCCAACCTTATGTGAAGCATCTTCTTCTCTGTTCCCTTTTTTTTTAATCCTCTGGAAGGGTAGGGGACAACAGAGAGAGAATCCTGCTCTCTGAGCCTTAAACGAAGACAAAAAGATATTTTATGATCTGTTAATATATTTATTCTTCCTCTTTTTCTATAATTTCTAATTGATAGACTCCCATTTTATAGAAGAATTATCACTTCTAATCTCCAATTACATTTCGCAGACCTAAATTTCACAGTATTTTTCATTTAGTTCTCAATATCATTGGCTTGCTATTATCATCACAATCCTTCCTTTCTGCTGTCACTTCAAATTTTGCTTCATCAGGAAAGCAAGGGACATTAATTCCATCTAACAGTCATCTAAAAATCAAGCATGTGTTCTTAGTCACTATTCCTTTCCAGCATGGTCATTAAATCACATTAAAGGACATATATGCAGTATACACAAGTAATCAAAAGCTTGGAAGTGAAGGTGTCCAACATGATTGTAAATAAATTTGCTCCTCAACTCTTCATTGGCTGTATGGGGGAAGCATAGGTAACGACCTTAAATTTACAGATGAATTCTGAACGTTTAAAGTGAGATGAACTGAACTATAACCTCCATTATAAAACACACACTTCTGAGGTAAAAATCACAAATATAAATACGGTTAGTACTAGGCAACAGATTGGTCCTTGAGTAACTGATTAAATATGAGTTCACTTAGCACACAATATTTTGTTGTTTTCCTTCGGATATCTGTTCAAATTTTTTCAGTGTCATTTAGCTGAAAACTCGAATTGTTAAAGTAGCTTTACCTGAAGAAATCTGTAATAAGCATGCAATACAATTATTTTTGCTTTGTTATTTCTACAGACAAGAGGCTTTTTATGTTTTATTTATTCAGTACTTAGCACATTGACTTCCATGTCTAACTCCTCTAAACATTTGTGCAATCCTAAACCTAATATGATGCTTTTACTTTTTTTATATTTCACTGCTCACACAGAGGAGATGCAAGATGTAGTCAACATGAAGAATGGTGAAAGTTCTTTTTCTGTAGAGAGCGGCAAATTATCCTGGTTACACTAATGGATTTGATTCGAAACATATTGTTTGTTTCAAGAGCAATGCCACTGAATAATTTATTCAAGTGCCTTGTAGGTGAATTCATCTTACCTGACTTAAGACACTTACCTGATGTGTCTAACAGAGAAGTGAATATTACACCATGCTCATGAAGAGAAAGATAGGCAACTCTTACAATAATTCAGATCACTTTAGTCTTTAATTACTTAGTTGAGTACTTACAGGACTTTTCTTGAATCGTTAACTTTAGGGATAACTTAGAGTGATTTGACTTCTATCTTGGGTGCCACTATTAAGTTTCTAAAGTTTTCTAAGCTGAATTGAAGCTTGTAGAGAGAGGAAAATCATATTTTTATACAATTAGTAGTGCAATCAGGGTAATTTGGGGACAGATATGCTCTACCTATCTGGAGTATATCCTTCATGCTTCAAAATGCATATCTCATGCCCAAAATCATTAAGTTTAGAAGGTTGGGACAAGATTTTCACAGGGGAAAGTCTGATTATGTCTATGGAAGGGTTATTGTACCTTTCTCTGAAACATCTGGCGCTGGCCAATATTAGCAACAGAAGACTGGACTAGATGGACTGCAGGTCTGATCTGGTGTGGCAGTTCCTATGTTCCTGTGTTCTTCCTCCACCTGGTGCAAGGGCAAAACTGTCAGGTATAATGAAGAAATCTTTATTCAGGTCTCTGGATAAGACTGTAGAGTTGGCAATTAAAAAATCGTCTTTTGAAAATCTCAGAGAATTTTGCCTCTTTTACTGAGAAAATATACGTTATCTCTACTGAAATTTCCCCAATTCTTTAATATTTGTGATTGAGTAATACTACTACAGATAGATGAAGAAGACATTTCCAGAAAAAATATAGCTGCTATTATTCTATATTATTTTTATTACTGTCATGCAGCCACGGAGTAGACTTCACTGTCTGTGTGCTATATTAGCATACAGCAACAAAAAGATGGTTTTGGCTCTAAAAGATTAACTTTCTCTAATCTAAAAGATTAACTTTCTCTAGTCTTGGATACCTAACTGTAACTCCTAAATGAAGAGCCTAGTTGTCTTGGGAGCACTGTTACTAACGCAGAGAAATAAGGGCTTCCAGGTGAAAGTTCAGGTTTGAACACCACCACCCCCACTCTAATGGTACACTTTTCTCTCTATTGACAACAAAGGTACCTATGTAAGGCCGAAAACCAAAGTTAAGTGCCTTTTTTAACTGTGTGCTTTTAAAAAGCTTGAATTAATGTTTCATAATCTAAGTACAATGGAAGATACAAAGCCTTGAAACAAACAAATACAAAAAATCAACAAGAAAATAGTGTCCGTCATTTGGCAGGTAACGATCTCAGTGCACTAGCAGCCCAAATATTCTGCAGTTTTTAATTTTTAAGAGGTGTAACATAACTTTAAGAATACTGTGCAGGCTTTCCTCCTGCCCCTTAGTATTGTCCATGTAATTGTAAAGTAATTTGGTGACAAGTGACACAGGAAAATGTGATCTTTTGTGTCTAGAAAAAAGTATTTTTTTTAATTTTAGGTATTTATTTTTGTTTGAGATGTCTTAGAGTATCTGTTGATGTTCCAGAAGGTGCAATGTTCCTGCAGTTGCTTTATCATATTCAGTAGTTCCATGGAGATATCTCTGAAACCCTGAATCATGACTTTGCCAACTCTGCCTGATGTTCTTGTAGTTTCAGTTTCCACTTTTCACAGTCTCTTATCATAGCTATGTCTCCTGCAATTTTTTTGAAATGTTTACCAATTAAAGGCTAGACACAGGTATTCTGACTCTGTCACTTAACACAGTTATCTAATTGAGGCATAGAGTCATCCTAGTTTCCCATTACATTCAGTGGAGAGAAAAAAGGCACCTGCAGATGCTGTGTCAGACCTAAAATAAGCTGAATTGTCTTTTAGAAGTGCTTATTTCTTCCTTCCATTGACAGGAGAAAGAACACAGCTGAACAAGAGCCTAAATTTAGTGCTCCCAGGAAGCGAATGGGATATTAGGAAGGATAAATCTGGCTATAACAGTTGGATCGTAAGGTCAAGTGTTAAAACTCATCACCCTGCTGGAAACAGTGAAATGGAATTACACTTCTTCAGTACATTGTTCCCTCTTCCTCTCACCTTCCTTTGCATGAGTCTGTGGCTGATCACTTCTCCAGACCTTACTTGAATTCCTGGATTACTTATTTGCATCTCTAAAAGATACCACCGAAAAGAAGGAAATTTTAGTCATGACAGTCCATCATCTTTCATTTTATCATATATAACAAAGCTGGAGTGCAACACAGATTGAGCAAGGGTCTGTGGTATTAAGGGTCAAAAGAACCAAACAAAACCTTAGTGATAGCAGTGAAACTGCACTTATTCATACGAAAATCTAAATTTCGGTTTTGAAACAGAAAATGAAACAACCAAAATACTCCAGACCAAACGCAACTGAATTCCAAGTAATAGTAGTGTAGTCATATTGCCTTGGGTTCTGTCCAGAGAGAAGGAAAGGAAGCTCAGAATGATATAGTGTTCAGTCAATATTATGGTTTCAAAACATAACACAACACAGGGAGAAAAAATGCAAGGTCATTAGCAAACAGAGGACTATAATAACTGGATTGTGATTCTTGATCAAAACTGAAGTCTTTTTATTATCACTGCTGTTGTTTCTTTGTTTCACAATGGGAATGAGATTTTGTTTTCTATGTATCAAATTAAAAACAAAAGATAAAGAGCTAATAAAAAAAGAGGTAACATATGGAGTGTGACACTGGCTGCATAAAGATTATGGATTTTATTATTTGTTGAAATGGATATGTCAATGTAATCTCATGGGCTGATGCCATGGAAATTCCATTGGATTTTCCATGTTGATGATGCATTTATACAAAACCTTTGGATTATAATTATATGATAAAGTATTAACTCATTAGGTTGCCTGTCTGATATCCACTAGATTTCAATATTATAACAACATTTGTATACACAGTTAAAGATAAAGTTGAGAGATAGAAACAGTCTCCATTGAGAGATAGAAACAGTCTCCATTTCTCTTTTTTTAATTATTTGGTGATTTCTCAAAATCCAGTGATTTCTTTGAGAGGATGAGATATTCCTCACTCACTAAGACTGAAAATGCACTCTTCCAGTTCTCAGTTCCCATTATAAGGAAGTTTGAAGTACACTGCAACTTCCATTACAAAATTTTTTTGTTTCCTTTTTTATTTTTATTTTATTTTACTTCTTTTTTTTTAAGGGAGGGTGCCTTTCAGGCTACAGATATTTACATATTTATTGATCAGATCATATTGCATACCAGTTTTATAAAAGAAAATACGTGAGTACAGAAAAGGGCATTTGTTTCCAGGTTGTCTTTAGAAGGAAGAAGGAAGAAATGTCACAGATTATGAAGAATTATGGTGTTCTCACATTATAGTTCAACACGGTAGAACAAATCCATTTAGTTTCCTGTTTTGGAGTCATAATCATCTCTCATAACTTTTATAATCAAATTAGGTGTGCATTCTCATTTGATAGTCAATTGGAAGAGTTAGAAACCATCATAAAGAGATTCAACAGGATTGGATCCCTGATTTAGACTGACAGAAATCTTTCTCTGGACATTCCTTTCTCCTGTCATTCACTATAAAGGGACTCTTGATCACTAGTTTAGTCTCAGCAACTAATATCTGGATAGGTAATTCTCAAAATTAAGGATGAACTCCAAATCTGTTTATGCAGTGAATGCAAATCACAGTATATGCAAAACCAAAACCTAATCAAACCAAAACAAAAACCAAGCGAACAAACTAAAAAAAAGATAGATTTTTCTATGAAACCTCACTAAAATGCCCCATGGCACTAATGGAATGTTTGAGTTACAGAGTAAATACAAGTGATATTATTTACACCAGACTAAAATGTGTCCAAATGTATTATTTGATAATCATATTACAAAAACAGATTAAAATTGGAAAGAGAAGAGAAAAAGGGAGAGGAGAGGAGAGGAGAGGAGAGGAGAGGAGAGGAGAGGAGAGGAGAGGAGAGGAGAGGAGGAGAGGAAAATTATAGTATAATCAGAAAGTGCACTCTGAAGAAAGATAGGAGATTGGGGCCAAACACTTAAAGGGAATGCAAGGAACAGGAGAAGAAACTGAAGAATAAGAAAACTGAATTTCTAAGGTGGACTTCTAGACTTCCTGGAAGATAAAACTTGATAAAGACAAACAAGATAAACAAGATAAAGATGTCAATATAAATGAAGAAGATACACCTACATTTTTAAGAACATATTATTGAGAAGATGAAAATGACATAACCTGGGCTCTAAGTAGGAGAGTAAGTTTAGCCTCAGCCTTTTGTGTGACTCATGAAAGTAAGCATTCAGGTCACAGAGAAGTAAGGCATAAGAGAGATGACAGTTTCAGTAGCAAATATCTGAGATGACCACATGCTTTGGTAAGAGATTCGTGAAGAAAAAGGTGGTTTTTTGAGGTGGTGTAACCCACACAAAGACAGAAAGTGTGAGATGCAAGTATTTATGAACAGTAAAGGAAACCAAATATCAGTTACTGAATCATAAATAACAGCACTGAGATTTCTGGCTTTCCTACGAAAGACACTAATGGATCTCCAGTCCTGTCCTTACTCCCCATCTAAACAGTTTTAACGCAAAAAAGATGAAAGGTTGAAGAATTCTTGCAACCGTGCTTCTTAAGGGCTATGCCAGTTTTCCCTAGGAGCTGTCAAAGATAGACAACTTTTGCCGTACCAGGGCTTTTCTAGTCCACAAAATGCCTGATATGGTAATACTCAACACTCTCAAATGCACTAATAATGTCTGCCTTTTCAAACTATTATCTAACCACCTTGACAGAGACAAAATGTCTTCCAAGACTGCCAGACTTTGGTGCCTAGCTTATAATTACATTTTAGGCAACAAAAAGTCAGCCTTTAAAAATAAATGCTTAAAGTAAATTGTCAGGAGAAAATGTAAGGGGGTTTTGAAGACATCCAGACAGAAATAAATTCCACCCGTGTTTAGGCCCCTGAGTCAGTGCTTAATGATATAGATTCATGAACATGTTATACACCAGTGTTAGGTAAGAGAGTCATTTTACTTTGTTTTTAACTGGTTCATCTGGTGGAAAAGGACTGCACTTCATTGCTTTTGTTGACTTAAGATTTGACTGTACTGTCTGAAAAGCATTGCTAGCATTATTTAGGTAATTAAATTGCTGCCATAACTATTGATATTATTTGTTATGTCTGAAAATGCCATTTAGACAGATAACTTTGGAAATACAAAAGTAGCAACAGAGAAGCTAGGTGATCTTTCTAATTCCACAAAGTACTGTAGTGTTACCAGAAGAATACACATGAGCCTTGGGCTCTAATCACTTAACAGTGTTCCCTGACTTAGATAATTTGCACTTTAAAATTGGTAGATTTTGTTTCATCTAATACTGTTGCAAAAGGTTTCACTCTAATTATATTTGAAACTTCTTTTTGTTTTTCCATTCCAAGCCTGTTTCTGACTGTGTGACAGACTAGAACATTGGATGGAAAAATTCAGCATTTGCAATTCAAATTCCAAGTGAAAGTTTTAATGCTGAATACTTGTGGATATCATTTAAAAGGCCTGTAGAGTTAAACAATGTAGATTTTTTTCCTGTATGTAGTGAACTGACTTTACAGATATTATTCTGTTATGATCTGGAATGATATTAATAAGTTGCTTATGCATAAAACTCAAAACAGGCAAGTATTTTGTAAATTCAGCATTTAGTTATCTCTTATCCATTAACAAGAAGCAAAGCAAATATCTCCCCCTTATATTCATGCCCCAAGCTAAGCAAGGGGAATGGAAAAGGTTTTTAGAATTACAAATAGAACCTTTAAATTGTAGAAACTTGCTAATTTCATTTATGAAAAGCACTGGAGAACTTCTGCTTTCCCTCCCAGTTGTTATTCAAATCATACTTCCAAGTTA
>NW_010209734.1:0-5945 GCF_000695765.1 Mesitornis unicolor | reverse complement strand
AGAAAGGAAATAATCCTGCCAGGAATATAGTGAGTTTTTCTTTTCAGAGATCAGGCAGAAATACTTCTTATTTAAATACACAAATTGAAGCAAAAAGAGAGCTTCTGAAAAGAGGACTGCTAAAAGAGAGGAAAAGAAAGCAGAGGGAAGGGGAACAAGTGGAGAAAATACAGAGACTTACAAACTGCATTTTCAAAAATAGACACATGGAAAATACATTAATTAATCCATGTAAGTTTGAAAGTAGAATATATCTTTCAGTGTGCAAATTGTGAATGTACCTTTTCAAATATTATACATTTATCTTTCTTATAGTATTTTGCAGGTTTTGAAGCCCTAAATATAAATTAAGAATAAAATTATTTATTGTGCAAAAATCCCAAACAAGGCTTTTGCACTTACTAAATCCCACCAAAGCCCTCAAAATAGGATTTAAGAGAGACTTATGTGGCTCATAGGCAATATGTAGCTGGGAGAATTTTGCCCAAAGGGATAAAACATATTAGCATTACTTCTGCAACTAGTTTCACTACAGTCTTTTGGACTAATTACCTAACATGAGAGTCCTTTCTCCATATAGTCTTTTAGTCTTGCAAGACAGATCATTTAGAAATACTAAATATTACAACAAGGCAAGGGATTGGATATGCCATTATGGATTTGCAGAGTCAGACTTACAGGCAAAAAAATCTGAATACAAGAATACCTCTTGCAAAATTTTGGACTAGTGAGTTAACCAACCTTCTGAACATTTCTGAGAGATAAGCAAGTATTCTTCCCCCCATTTATAGACAGAAATACTGAAACTGAGAAGTCATAATGTGTTCAATACAAGATTCTGAGTGTGTGCAGACTATTGACTGAGCCTGAGTGAGTTGCTCCTCCATAAACAAATACTTTTTGAATTAAAGGAAGAAATAAGAATTGTGCTCACAATGTGTTCTCACTTAGAATGATAAATCAATTGAAAATACTACTGTGAGGAAAAGTGGTAAGTTTGAAACTTCAGCTGGACAACTTCCAAATGAATGGACTGGCATGGAACTTGAAAGAAAAATAAATACATTTTATTTTTTTTCCAGATTTTAATAGAATCATTTTCCAACTTTCCATGTCCCTATTTGCAGTCCCAGAAATTAAACTGTTGCTAATGCCTCAGGAGGAAGACAAGATGTAGGCCCTATTAGTGCATCAAAAAACAGGAATCATTGTGTGAATGCCCAAAGGAGTTATAACTTTGCCTCAAGCCTTTTTATCTGGTTATACAACATCAGGAAAGAAGCATAACACTTATCACATAACCCACAATATTAATGTACATAAAAAGGAATGTATGTAATTGCAGGAAGCCACGTTGTTCTGCAAAGCTCCTGGGGAGCAAATCCAAAACTCAGAAACATAGGGAAACATTTAAGTTTGGAGAAGCACACGAATTTTTGATGATGCACTCAGTCATGCAGATTCTTCAAGTTAGAAAGGCTCTATTTTATAATTGCCCATTCTGGATCTCTTCAAAGACTAATAACTGCGTAAGTGAAATGACGATTCCTTCTCAGAACTGGTGACATCTGAAACTTTTATTATACCACTAATTTACAGTGAAAGTAATCCCAGATCAGAATTTACAGGTTTTGCAATTTCACATGAAGCTATGCCTTTCACAACCTCATTTCATCTTCCTTCTCATCTGTGGTGATCTTCAAAACTTTGACAATTTAATTCATGTTATCACTAGATTAAGTTCCAGGTAAGTAACACATTCTTTGCCATGAGGCAGCTATTTGACATTTCTTTCCTTGTAATCTTCCCTGACCAGAGATTTTGGTGGACTTTCAACAGCACCTAGGTAAACAACACACTTGTGGAATTGCAGTGTATGATATAATGCAAAAGACTGTAGGGATCTTCATGTACAGTGTATAAAACTAAAAAACTAGTGCCATAAACACACCAGTTTTCCCTGTAGATCATCTATCCTTTGAGATCTTTTATCACAACTCATTTAATTTTGCTTCCTGAAACAATCCCCAGATATTAAGACTTGTGACTCATCCTGATGTTTAGCTCCGTATGTGTTATTTTCTGAAAGCTGTAGGCAACATCTTAGCATTGGAATAGATGATCTTTCAAGGTTCCTTCCAACGCCTAATATTCTGTGATTCTGTGATTTTGTGATTTGGTAGGGTTTAACTAATGGAAGGTGTAGCTGTTTTCGGATGGATGTTTTAAAGTCCTGAAGGAAACACTTTACACAAGGCCATCATGACTGTAATTTGGAGCTTAGTTCAAAAGCAAGAAAGATTGGGTTCTGTTTTGGGTTTTGTGTGTGTGTGTGTGTGTGTGTGTGTGTGTGTGTGTGTGTGTGTGTGTGTATGTGTGTATTTTTTGGTTTTGTGTGGTTTTGTTTGATTGTTACTTTGAGTTTTTGTTTTATTTTTTGGTAAGAAAACAAGTTCATCAAGGCTTTGGCAGAGATGAGAAACTGAACACTGTTTTTTCTTGTGGACATGCAATAATTACGCAAGCAGATTGTCAATATCTGTGCTCAACACACGTAGCTCTTCTGTACAGCACTTTACATAATAGAAAATAACATGGCTTCTGGCAAGGAAAGATGTTCAACCACTCTGGAGAAAAAAAAAAGAAAATTTTTTTAGGGAAATGTAAATAAGTAAGAAATTGGGTTCGGTTAAAACTTTCTCTTTGCTATGAAGAGTGCAACTAGTTCCTTTGAAATGCGGTATGTGTTCCTGCCCTGCTGTGAAAGGGGAGATGAGGTACCTGGTTTGACATGCTAGTAAAAAGCAATTTGGGTTTGTGAAGCTAAAACATGGAAACAATATCTTCATGAATTTGCAGCGATTTGACTCTGAAATCCTAAATTTGCTACATTTGTATTTACCTATTAAAATGTAAATAGTCTCAAAAGAGTTAGTGAAGCTTGTCATTAATTTATAGTTAGGGAACATATATAGGTACTTCAATGAATTGAGTCCCTATGGCCAAATCCAATGTCCAGTGAAATCAAATAAACAACTACATCAAGCATGAGTTCAAATCCTAATCTAAGGTGTGAACACAATTAAGACCAGACTGTATTATATCTTGAGCCACTGTGCCTGACTGCACCTAAGAAAAACAAAGTACATGCAAAGAAATGGTAACAGAAGGAAATTTAGAAACCTTATTTTTTTCAAGTTCATTATGAGGTTAGGAATGGGTATAAAGTCCAGGTTTATAGGTCTCAGCTTGACTGAATCTGTCAAATGTTAGTAGGCATTTTCCAGTTCCTGGAAGACATTTTATAACTTCACCTTCACAAGTAGATAACACTGATGTGAATTCTTAGTGTACGGTACATTATGCACACAGTGGTAATTGTAATTAATTCCAAAGGCATTTATAAAGAACTGAATGATGTGTCCTGCATTCTCAGAGTAATATGCACTAGTTTCAATTCTAAACAATACTTTGGGTTTATTTTGGGGTTTATTTTTATTTTTCAAACTGCTTTTGAAAAAATCAAAGGGAATTATTTTTCATGCATAAGAAGAGGTGTTTTTCCTCATCATTCTTGTCTCTATTACATAAAGAACAGCAGCAGACCCATAGTGGTGGTAAATAAAAACTGATCTAAAGATTTATTCTAATAGAGCAGCATGTCTCCACCCAAATTTTGCTGTAAGAGTGTAAAGGTGAGCACATAAAGAACTAGGTTTTTAAAACTCTAGATGCAATTGTCTGACAATAAATATTTTGATTTTAAAATGTTGACCAGTAATTTCCTTTTTCTCCTTCACCTGCTGAAACCAGTGCTCTTTCCTAGTTTGAACGTCAAGTGTGCTACAAAAATAAAAGACACAATCCACTATTACATAAATTCATTTTATAAACTGAAATATTTACCAAATGTGGAAATAGAATGCTTTCTCATGTAATGGTCCATGAATATTTAACAAAGTTCCTTAGCTGTTATACATTTATGGGTATGTCCATATACTATTTCTCCAGCTATGTTGCTGGGTATTGAAGAGAAAAAAGACATAATTAAAAGTAATCTTAATTGGCTAAGAAATGCAAGAAAAATTCTAATAAATCTCTGGATTGGCTGTAGTAGCTAATGAATAAAAATAGTTATTTTAAATAGGTTATAAGATATTAAAATGTCTGAAGTAGTTTTTGTTTTTTTGCTGGTCATGGAAGCTAGTGATCATGTAATCTAAGAACTTCTTTCATGAGCTAATGTGCATGAGAGCTTATTATACATATATAAATGTGCATGTCTCTGTTAAGATGCATTATCCTACCCTGAATCCTCTACTTCAGGAAAAAAATGTAAGCAACAAAACAAGGAAACACTATTCATTTTCATACAGTCAACAAACAGACATGGCAGAGCATGAATTCACAGAATAACCACACCAATAAGGTAGCTAGATTTCAAGTAGTAAGTATTTTCAGAGGACACATAGCAGTTGATCCATGATGGATAAATACATTCCACACAACCTTACCCATATCGAAGTTAGACATCTGATCTACACTTGTTATCCAAGTTTGAACTAATCTCTCCTACAGAGAACTAGAAATTAAGAAAGGGACTTGTGCTAGACACTGAACTTTATGGTGTCTGGAACTCAATCAACTGAATGCCACCCAAAATGACTGAAAAATGGTCTTGATTAAATGTGCACTGTGAGTAGATGTATTAGAATTGATGTAGATATTCCAGGAGATAAAAAAAAAACCTCATACAAAAATTTATTAGTTGCATAATTTATTAGTTGTTAATTACTTGCTTCTCTTTATTAACATATTACACCTCAGAGAGTAACTCTGAGGTAGGTAAATTGAACTAGGTTTCCTTTGCTGTTGTGTAATTTGCAACACAAAGAATGTAAATAATGAGCAGAGATGGGAATGGAACTTAGTGCCCTGACAATGATAATTTTATCCAAGTATTGCCTTTGGGGCTTAAATATGTGCAACAGAAATCACAGCAGGAAAGCAGAAGCTGGAGGGAATATATCAGAAACAAGAAGGCACAAATGAGCCCCAGCTCTAAACAGAGCAAGATATGGTCATAAAGAAATAGGAAGGCTTCACTATGTCTTTGAAGGAGAGTGAAATTATCTGGCAAACTCTCTTTAGAAATGTCCCATAAGTATCAACAGGAACGTGAGAAAAAGATACACAGAAGTAGCCTAGCACTGTGGTAGAGGAATAATCCCTCTTACATTGCATGCCTGAATTAGAAGGCAACTTTTTCTGGTCAACAGAGAGAGAAGCAATCTCTCCCAGAGAATTACTCTGAGAGCTAACAAAGTGGTATAGTTTCATCTCACCTTCTTTCAGATGTTTCACTGTGGTGCCTGGAACTGAATGCTACCATAGGCAGTGTCTTTAATAAAAGGAGAATGGGCACTGTGGATTCTACTGTGAGTCCCAGAAGAAATTAAAAGCTCTATGTGATGCTTAACCCAATCCACATGTTAGAGAGGTGGCTGCAGGGTTAAGATAGAGTCCATGAGTCCTTATGTATGAGATAGCTGGGCTCTGGTTCTTCTCTCATGTCACCAAATAGAAATAAGAAATAACTTGATTACTGCACCAATATAAAAACTGATATAAGAGGAAACACAGGTCATGGGTATCTCCAAAAGGGAAAAACAAAAACAAACAAACAAAAAACCCAACAAACAATCAAAAAAACAACAACCCAGTTTTATAGAAGTATGTATGAAGCAGTCAACATGGCTTCACAACGGGAAAGTCCTCAGTAAATTCTTCCTGGTATCCACTGATAGGATTAGCGGATGTGGTTCAAAGCTGCATCACAGGAGTTTTAGCTTGAACATTAGGAGGCATTTCTTTACCCAGAGGGTTGTCAAAGACTGGAACAGGCTCCTAGAGAGGTATCACAGAATCACAGAATCGCTTGGTTG
>NW_010209733.1:79880-143804 GCF_000695765.1 Mesitornis unicolor | reverse complement strand
CTCCCTCAGCACCCGTGGGTGCATCCCATTTTGCTTGCATTGCCTGGTTTTTCCTTACATGCAATATGCCTTTGATTCCTTGAGAGAGGAAAGTCTCCCAAAGGCAACTCTACACTCATTACACAGTCAGTGAAATGGAGAGAGGCACTTCCAAAAGACAACTCATCTATCCTGAAAACATGTCTGCGAATGGAAGAAGCTATCTATTTCTGTTGACTAAAGGACATGAACATTTTAGATTGCCCACCAGACTGGTGGATAGATAAACATGAGATTTCTCCCAGGTTTTGTATGGGTCCTTAGCATATTCTAAGATGAATGTTGTCTTCAAAAACTGTGTCTCTTCCTCACACTTTTTTCTGGAATAAATGGAATCTCCTTCCCCACATCCTCTCTCCTTTAAAAAGGTGATTTTTTTTTCCTACAGTGGGAGTGAGAGCAATAAAGCAACCACATACATGTTACATAAATTAACAGAGGAGTTTTCTTTAACCTTAGCACACACAGAGATCCCTGTGTGATACTATCTCGACTTACCAAATGCATCTTCTTTGGGGTTGATTCCACAGTTAATATACTCATTTGTGTAGGGACTGTAGTCATACTGAGATTCATACAATGCTGATCAGGATGTCAGCACTTAATAAGTTAATAATACTAATAGAATGACATATTGTGAGTCTAAAAGTTTATACTTTCAAGTTTTATTTTCTTTTTCAGCAACTTTGAAAAACACCTTCCACACAATATTTTTGTTTTAAGTCTTAATCCACAATTATGGAGAACTGAGGTACCAATGCCAGAGTAACAAGATTAATACCCTTTTGACAGAATTTAATAATATGGTTTTATAATATTTAATTTTGTTCATAAAATATCTCTCAGTAGGAAACTTTTTTTTACTTACCTAAACATTATTGCTTTAAAACAATTTAATTCATATTTCCTGGCACAAAGCATTTATTATGAAGGCTTGTTGAGAACAGGTTTTCATAGGCTCGTGCAGGGATTAGCTTCAACTTAATTTGGATATTCAACCAATTTTGACAAGTATAGTCCACTGAATGTGGGCTAATAATACAGTCCTTAATTCATTTATCCTCTTTTAAATGTTCCAAGCTCTTTAAAATCATGTAATATATGCAGTCTGGATAACAAAACTCATATTGGCCTTGGTTTTGATCTCTAGTGAAAGTATCCAACCACCAGTGCACTTGATTATGTTTTTGCCTAAATGAAATGAGAATGAAGGCAGAGTGTGAGCCATTATGAAATGTATTAGCAGAGAATGGTGCTCTCACCAGCAAAAATTCCATCTGCAATACCAAGGTTTCTCTGCAGTGCACAGGGTAACAGAAAGTCCTGCTTCTCTGCTGTGTACCAACCTGTGTACCAATGCTTTCTGTTGTAAAACCAACCACCAAGTAGCATATCTCTATTCATGCAATGCGTACATTTGATGACTGAAAAGCTTTTGCTCAATAAAACCAGAGACATAGGTAGTTTGCCATCACCATGCAAAGACAAGCCTAAATCCTACCCGGATCCAAAGTTATGGAGGCACCAGCGCAGCCTGGGGCACCCGTGGTACTTGTCGAAAATCTGGCAGTCACAGGGGCCCATTTTTTGTGATCCTGTAGAGAAAAGCCCGGGGAGAAAACCCAAAGGGTCTGGCTGGTGGGAAGATCTGTGGATAATGATAAGAAACTAAGATCCACACTTCAGTCAATCTAAATACTTTGTACGTCGATGACAGGTGATAGCTTGAACACTCTTCTGAAGGTTGCAGGTTTGGAGGACCAATGCAGAACTGGGTTTTTAGCCCTACTCTTAGTTATCTGTGTACATCAGTGACAGATGCAAATAGTTACATGCAAAACAAAACTGCAAATGAAATTGAGGACTGTCTCCACACATCTCAGGTCATCGCTTTTTCTTTCCTTTACCTCCAGATATTAAATCATTCATTAGAACAGGAAGGAATAATGAAGGAATGCAAATGTATGCAAGAAACACCATCATTTCCACCAGATTTAAAAGAACAAAAACATTGAACTTGCAAACCTCATTGCTCTTTACCTGGAAAAATGCCATAGTTTTTTCAGAACTTTATCTTTCTTGCAGCTGCGCACCTCTTGTTCCCCATGATCTCACGGCACAGCACTAGTGCATGGTGAGCTTCCACCTGTACAGGAGCTTGCTTAGGGAAAGGGATGTCTCCAGTCACAAGGAAACTGCAGCCAACAACATCTGAGGAGGCTTTCAGAGACCAGCCAAAGTTTCTGCTCTGTATTCAGCAGGCGATCCAAGGCTCTGCCAGCACAAACACATGGATCCAGTCCTATTCGCATTGATGCAAAATCCATTCAGCTGCAGAATTCAGGATCGTCTCCACTATATGATTCAATTGCAAAACTGAGACCCAAACATGTAAAATGAACACATCACAGTAAAAATTGTGATGAAAGAGGAAAAAATTCAATTTCTTTTACTTTATGGGGGTATGTAGCTATGTGAATATATGCATATAGTCATAAAAGTAAAGGTGGAGTATGTTAGAAACGAGTCAGGACTTTTTCCTTCAGTATTACAAGTGATGTGGAAAATATCCCTTGCAGCTACTGTGGATAAATTGCAGCATAATTAGAGATATGGATCAGATGAGCACAGAAAGCTGCTGAGAGTATAGGTAAACTCTGGCTGCTTTCTCCTCTGACTTTACCTCTGTAAATTTCTTACTTCCTTCTAAGTTACCTTGTTAGAATGTGCATAAATGTATTTGCCCAGAAAACTCATGACAGTAAGCTTGAGCAGTTTTTCTGCCTGCACTAAGAAGAAAAACAAAAATAAAGGTTTCATAGAATCATAGAATCATTTACACTGGAAACAGTGTTTAAGATCATTGAGTTCAATTGTAAAGTTTACATAATTTTCTAAATCTTTCATGGGAAAAGTAAACCAGAATGATTATTCCTCTTTACTGGTAAAACAGAAATTAATGGACACACACAGCAATCAGTAATAAGAAGGTTCAAAACAACTAAAAAGGAAGCACTTTTTTCAATTACAAAACTGGTACACTGTGGAACACACTGCTGCAGGATTTTCTGGATGCAAAATTCATAAAGCAGCTAAAAAAAGCCAACTAACCAAGTCCATAAAACACCAAGAAACATAAGGCCTCTGGATCAGGAAGTCTCTAAACTGTAGACCAACAGAACTGGGAGGGTGCAGTTCAGAAAAAGACACTGCTCTTCTTACTTGCTGCAGACACCTACATCCAGCTACTGATACCTACTGCTACCAAGCACAGCTCTGGGCAAAATAGGCATTTTCTTTAAGCCAGAAGAATTACTTCTTCAGTACAATTTGATTTTCACGCTTCTTACGGTACCGCAATTTTTCTTCTAAGATAAATGATGCCATCAACCATTTGGCATTAGTGGAGTCCTTTTGGTGGCCAGGGCAGGGAGGGGTTCTCTACTCACAGCTTTGCTATCCATGCATTGATCCTTCCTAAGTTTTCAGTATGTCAGGGGTGCTCTTAATGACACAAAGAGTTTTTGATAAGCACCTGCTGCTCCATACTAATATACCATAAAAATGGGGCTATGGAATTAAGCTATTTACAAATACAAAATAAGAAAGGCAATGCAGCTGGATACATAATGCAGGAGAAGAAGAGCAAGACCGTGCTGTTTTAGCTGTCTAGAGAACTAGACTGTGTGTGCCTCTGATTTCTTTCTGAGGGATTTAAATCTTAATATCAGCAGTACAGTAATGTTTTCATTAAAACCATACCCAGGCTTTTCCCAAATCCAGTACATATTTTTAATTACAGTCACTTCTATTTAAGCCCTCCATTGTATTTTAACATCTTTGCTTCTTGGCTTACTATAGAGTAGCATGAAGGTCAGTGCTTAATGCAGGCTTGCAGTAAATTACACTTCTTCAACTGTACTTTCAATACACCTCAGAAATCTTCTAGGAAAACTGCTGTTCCCACTAATGACAAATTTCATGTACTGGTTGGTCTCCATCTCACTAACTACCCTTCACTGCTAACATTCAGAAAATGGCTCAATTAGTAGAGACTTTGAGAGATGTTGCTGCAGGAGATTTGTGAGGAGAGATGCCAGCAGATAAATGTGAGTCATTTTTCAGCTCAGGAGGCTTCAGCTCTGATTGCAGAGACTGATTCTATTTAATTCATTTCTTTCTTTCCCTGTATGTGAGAGAGACAGGAGGTGAATAGTGAAACCTAAAAACTGGAGCAAAAATGGGTGCTATTAAAGTGAATCAAAGTAACAAATAGACTGGCAAGTACACAGGTAGATTATCTATGATTCATGAGTCTGTATTATTTTTAAAATGCCTTTAGCCAGGCAATGACTACATGAAGATGCTAGTAAATCCCCAAAGTTTCCTGAATTTTATAACTTTCACTATAATTCTCTGATTTCACAAAGCTTTGTGGAGGTCTGAAGGCTGTGCTCACTCTGCTTTGAGCATGGGGTTGGAGCAGAGACCTCTGAGCTCCTGATCAGCCTGAATGACTCTACAATTAGTGTCTCGTCTTTAAAAAAATACACATCATCTCTTCTAGGAGTGGAAAAATATGTAATAGAAAAAATATAGTTTGGAGATGGCTCACACAGTAAACACTGGATGTGGGCACTCATATTGAAAAGTTCTCAAATACATCAGAGTCTGGAAAATATTGACCAGGAATGCATTTAACTGAGGGGATAAAAATAATCAATTCACAGTAATCTACATGTATAGGGGAGTAATCTGGTGAAAAATGAAGTTCATACCTACTTTTCATTAAGTCAATATGAGGCCAACAAAAACTACCAAGCAGCACCTGACCAGTCTGCTGTCCAGTATTTTGAATAAGGATGATAGGTTACCTGTGGGTAAAGACTAACATGTTCCAGGTGAGCAATGCAAAACCCATTTTAGAGATGGACTGTGAAAACCCATGAGTCATTTCTTAACAGATGAAGGTGTGATCTGCCTTAGTTGTGGTGGCAGAGCAGCCATGACTTCTCCCCAGTGACCCACAGGAATTCGCCAAGACAGAGATGGATTTCCAGTCAGAAGTGAAGGTCATGGCTAGAAAGAAATTAAAAAGTTTCAGATGCAGATAACATGGCTTATGGAACAAAAATGACATAGTGTGCAGCCCTAATTGAGCTCACACTCCTGAGCTGTGAGATTTGGTCTCTGCCTTTTCTTTTGCTCATTCTGGAAGGGTAAACACTGGAAAATGAATGTGGCTGATATTCTAACAGCATCTGGTTCAGTAAGAATACAAGAAACTCTGGAGTTTTGTACAGTTTTACATTTCTTTGGTATAAAAATTGCTGCACCACCTTATGAGGTCCCAGTCTTACTAGTCTTTTTTATGTAAATAATAAGAATTCTCCTCTTTCTTCAGATTCTTGGTTTTATGCTGATTTTTTTAGTAAGCTGATTCCTTGTGTACTTTTCGGTGAAGTCTTCTAGATTCCACACACCTTAGAGTCACAGAACAAAAACCTTATAAGTCTGTAATATGAGTTTTTATAGGAAGAAGAATGAGAAAATATTGATGGCTTCTGCCTATTCAGGAGCTGGCAGGAATTCCTGATGAACAGCAGGGAACACTCTTCCATTGACTACAACAGGAAAAAGGGATCTCACCTTGAGATGGTAAAGAATCACTTGGGAAAACAAAATTTTTAAAATCATCCTGTAGAAAATCAAAGAGTGACTGAAGGAGAAACCTTCTTCAGAAAAGGAGCAGAAGCAACAAATTTAAGATCACAAAAAATTGATGTTTTATTTGTTTCCAGCTGTTTAAATGATTCAGTGTAATACAGCTATATGAGAACTGGATGTCTTCTGGACAGAAATTATATTTTATTTTAAAAAGTAAAGATAGGCACATAATGCGGTTAATATGATGTAAGCTGAAGTTTGAATTTGCAGTAATTTAGCTCATCTGTGGTAACTGCCTGTGGGGAGACTTTTACATGGTTATAAATGTGTGGTAATTTGAGGCTGCCTATCCCACTTCTGAATTCCCCCTCTTGCAAGTAAATGATCTTACATTTACTGATGGGTAAAAAAGTGTACAGTTATTACTAAGTACCATAACACTTGTGGCAACTTGTTTGTAGTCTTTAAGATCAGTTAATTACAACAGGGGAAAAAAAGAAGTGATTAGAGCCATAACTAAGCACTTTGAAACTATCAAAAGAAAATTATTTTATTTATTGAAATTTAATCTTTTATAGGTTTTCTATTCATGTAATTATCCAAATTTTTTTGCCATTCTTCCTGATTTACTAGACATTATTCACAGGCATTATTCAAAATTTCAATATTTTTAATATAGAAAACCAAGTACCACTCCAGAGTAAATATTTCCTTTTGTTTCTGCTCTATCTCTGATTTACAGGTGGCCAAAGTGAAAGGATTTTTTTTTATTTAGACTGTAAAAACTTCTAGAAGATTAATTATGAACCCAAAGACTTACTTTATCTTCCATTTATATTCCTCATTTGAGACCATTTATCCCTCTGCAGAGCAGATGGATGTCTACTAGATCATAATGAAGTGTATGATGCTCCACTTGATAGGTATAAAAGTCACCATTGATGAAGAATTAGGTTTAGTTGTCTGTTGATCGGCCTTCATGAAAAGAAGTGTTTAGGATTTCTGGCAGGAAAATGCACTGACACCAAAGAGCATCCCTCTTGGAAACTAGTAGGAGGTGTGTTCAAAAGAAGCGAACTAAAAAGTTGTTTCCTACGAAACAGGTAACGAACTTGGAACCTCCTCACCATGGATGCTGTGGCACCAAAATTTTATGTGGCTTCAAGGGAAGACCTGAAAATGACAGTGCTGCCTTGCAAGCCTGGAGCTGTAATGTCTCTATGCCCTTCCTTTCCCTTCCAGTGGATCTAACTCTAATAACCAGGAGAGTAATGAAAAACAGAAAAAAGAAAGATAATGAACTCATATCAAATGAAAATTTCTGGATTTAGCTCTTACAATAATATACCATATGAAATTCACACATTTTCACAATTGTTACCAAATATTATACCATTTATTATCACAACAGCTGTCCAAAATTTCTTTAATATGACTCTGTACTCTCCCTCCAGTAACAAAAGTTGTTGACTAACTTCACTGGAAATCTTTAATTAAAAGTGGCCACAGAGTTAGCCTTTCATACAAACATTAAATTAGAAGTGTCCACAAAGTTGCATACAAATCAGAACCCATGGTTGCCAGCCAAACCACACACTGTAGATGTGGCTTTGTAGGGAGAACCCAAGAATTTTTATTCCAAAACCACTGATGTTACTATCTTGTTTAGCTCCAGCAGTAATAAAGCTGACAGCTTGCATGTGAACCAGAAACTCTACGTCCACACCATGGGAGACAACTAACACTTAATTCATCAGCTGACCAGCCAAACATGCCACAAGAAGTTGTCCCTTGAGGAATTTAATATTTCTAGTAATTTATGTAATTCATGGAGCTGTTCTGCTGTTTTCTCTAGAAACTATTCACATACATCTTCCCCAGTTTTCTGTTCCATCTATGCAGAATTATAGAGGAGGAGATAAAAAAATTCAAGATAAGATTTTTCCTTCTGACTTCATGTACCTCTTAATTTTTTTTAAAAAAAATCAATAAGGAAGAGGTGAGGCTGGAAAACAGGCAAAACTATATCTGGCCCAACTCTGCTATGACCAGTTCATTTCATCTGAGTAAACCATTTTCACAAGTGTGAGGGAAGCATCTCCAAAGTTGGGGAAGAAGTGCTACACTTCCTGTACACCCACCATAGGGTCAGTCGTGCTATGGGAACCTGTCTTGAAGTTCTTCATAAGGATCCTGAGCACGTGCACACACACACATGCGCACACACACACACACACATATACCGGTATCAGATTCCCAAAGCACCAGGAGAGATGT
Organism: Mesitornis unicolor; assembly: GCF_000695765.1. Taxonomy (NCBI): domain Eukaryota; kingdom Metazoa; phylum Chordata; class Aves; order Mesitornithiformes; family Mesitornithidae; genus Mesitornis; species Mesitornis unicolor. Next base: position 135,821 of record NW_010209733.1, on the reverse strand, counting down.
GATTCCTTATTAGTTTTCAGGTTTCTCCCAAAGTGGTGTAAAGCTCAGTTTGAATACCTTGCTCCCACTAACAAAAAAGTGTAAAGAAAATATTCCCCCCTCGTAAGGATGAGCAGAGATGTCTCCTGAACACTGGGGCTCACAGACAGCAGAAGCAAAACCAGCACATCTTATAGGGAAATAAACATTTGCTAATAAACATTGCTAATGTTTCCTTTTGGATAAGTAAAAAGCCTGAACACATTAAATAAATTAAAAAAAGATTTAATTTCTAGTTTAAATACAGCTGCAGTAATTCTTATACACCACACAGCTGTTCAGAGGCCTGGCAGCTGTCCATATCTTATGTGTCTTATCATGCATTTTCCAGTATTGTCTTCTTGACACATAAAGACTGACTTTAACTGTTGGGAAAAGATTGTCAGGTAGATGCTGCTGCATAGTTAAACACCTCTATGTCTCATCATTGCTGCTTCTGCACCTGTCAAGCCTCTTTACTTACCTCCCCGTGACTGTGCTCTTTTTACAAAGAAGAATAATTTGGTTTCGCCATTGCTTTCTCTGACATAATCCTACATACCAATGGCAGACCCCAGATTGTACACCTGTTTGTTAGACACAAACCAAAATCATAGCTAACACACAGTCATATTGTGCAGATAACTGGGATGACAAATGTTTTGACCAAAACACCAACATTTGTGCCAGTTCCACTGCCAGTGCAGAGTGGGAAGGGAGATTGATAAATTTTGCTGCCAGCATGTGATGTCATTCTGAATTCATTTCTTAGAGAATAGAATTTCAGGTTTTCTAGAGAAAATGATAATGAAGAAAAACATGAGCATTTCTGCAAATAAGCTTCTCAATTTTTCTTGCTAACTTTTATTCCAAGCAAAAATAGATGTGGTTTCAATGCTGTTACTCAGACTGCAAAGAGAACATGTATTATAATGCTTAGCTGAAGATATCGTGCAGCTCTGGGAAAGGTTTCCTCCATTCTGGTTTTTGACAGCTTCCAAAATATCAGTTACAAAAGCCTCATAAGATACTTGCGCGACAGGGGCAACATTGTCCTTTTACAGCCGGGGAAACTGAGGGCTGGAGACACAAAGTTCTCCATAGCATGTGGCACGCTCATGCCTTGTGGTATTCCCTCCATACCTTTGAAGGGTCACTTTAGAGAAAGACAAAAGCAGAGGTAAGGTGCAGTATGGCTCTGGGTAACCTGTCTGTGCCCCCTTGGCTGGGATTTTGCAGTCCTGATTCAGTGCCTTGCCGCTCGCAGATTTACAGGGCTCCTGGGTTGGTGCCCACTTGTGTCCAGCCAGCTCAGAGCACAAGTAGAGGAGTGCAGTCTTTGTAGGTGCTTCTAATCTCCTCTGTTATTATGTAATATAAAAATGACCTTAAAAGAACATTAAGCAATAGACAAGCAAAACTTTTCCTCTTCAGGCATGGCACTGAATCTATTTTTCCATTGTGGTGTTGATTTTTTATTATTTTCAAACCATAGATTAACTTCTGTATCACTTGTTAGCCCCACCTTGCCTCCTCCCATATTTGTATATTTGAATTAATTTCATTGTCCTCATGTTCTTGCATATCAAGCAAGATTTTTTTACATGATAAGTTCTCTTCTCTCTATGCAAGTTGAGTAAATAGTTTTCCCAGAAATGTTTCACTCACTACTGTGTTACATACGTCACCTGTAGTTTATAGCTGAGGTAGAGTTTTACTTGGTAACTATCATACAAAGGACATTCCCTGGCTCTGTTTGCCTTCAATCTGGGAAACAGTAAGAACAACCACAAGTTACTATGCCTGTGTACCTAAAGATAGAGAAAAAATATTAGTTCAGAGACAATACATTATCGTATTTTATAATGCATATACCCTCTTTGACTATTCATTCCCATAAGGTGTGAATAAGCACAGGTAAGTTCATTTTTAACCTTAATTCTCAGTCCATTATCTTTTGATATATGAAAGTATGTAGCACTGACGTCTGTTTACAGAATTATTAATTTCCTGGATTATTTTGCTTTAATAAATGAAAAGAAGAGCCCTCCGGAACTCAGCAGGTGAGCTGCTCATCACATGTACCAGCTTTTCATCGTTTCTTAGATACATATATTACATATTGAACAACAAAAACGTATTTTAGACAGACTCAGTACTTTGATTTTCAAATGCTAACAAGATGGTAAATGGGAAGAAATTCCTTCCAAAAGAAAGTTGCACACCTCTCTTAGCCAAAAGCTATTTTCAGACACTCTAAGCCTGAGACTTCCCAGACCTGCTTTTCCTCAGGTCCCCCCAAGAAAGTGTCTTTATACAAAGAGAATTATGAAAGCTTCTGCAAGAGCAATAGACGTGGGATTATGCTGTAGCATCTTTCCACTACAACTTTTTGCTTTCTTTCTCCTTTATTCACAACTAGGCATCCTTTTTGGTCAAGCTTTCAAACAATTCCATACCAAAGATTAGAAATATAATCTGAGAGTGTCACTGTCCCAGAATGTGCGGCAGCAACGGTTTTGGAGTCTCACCTGAAGGTCACTCCCTTAGAGTTTCCCTCTTGAACTTTCCCTGGTAGACACCAGCATATCCTTTCCTCCAGATTTTCCGTCATGTTCCTCCATAGGCCCCTGCAATCACCTCCTCTCTTCCTTCGTGCTTACACCCTCCACTTACTCATAGGCACTCAGCATGTCTCCCTTTAGCTATACATATTCAGCTCTTTTCATCTTTCACCATAAATCAATCATTCCAGTGCTTAATCATTTGTGTTCTTTTACCTGAAACACTCTCCTGCTTCTCTCTCTTTCTCTCGTGAGTGTTGTGTGCCCAGAACTAAACTTCTTTTTCTGATTGCATGACCAGACAAAGAGACGGCCAAAGCAGGATGGACAGTCGTCTTAGGAGTACATCGGAGGAATCAACTAAACGAATAAGAATCTAAAAATACAATGTGTCTTGGCTGGTGCATCTTTGGTAGCTGTCAATCAGCTGATTATTTTGGTGTAGCTTTTTAAAAAAGAGGGATTTGAGAAAGCAGCCTGAATGCAGACAAGCGTGGTACTAGTGTTTTGTTTCAGACATGGACTGACCCATGGGGCCCCAAACCTCACAGAATGTGTGGAAATTCAGATCCAAATGCAGGCTCCATTCACACCATTCACTTTTACTCAAGGGATTCAGCCTTGTAGCTTTCCTGAAGAAGTTAGGCTGTTCCCAACTTTCTGACTCAAGCAACTTCCCAGCTCCACTAAAACTACCTGGCTCATCTGGACAAAAGTCATCCATAGGCATGAAAGTCACAAAGTTTTCCCTTTGAATCACAAATTAATCAGTAGAAAAGGAAACATAATAAAATAAAAGTGAGGAGAGAGCAGAAGGAAGACTCAAGGGTAAATAAGACACTGGAAAAGCTGTGATTTTTTAAAATTTTCTATATTTACCTGATAAGGACAGGAACTAAAGAAGTAGCTAATGAGGTTCATGGACCTGTACAAACCTGGCCTCTGGAGACACACAGAAGTGACCAGCAGCTCTCCTGGAGAGGTTGGGTAGACTCTGGGAACTTAGTGCACTGCTGTTGCTAGAGGAGATGCTACCACAGGTAATGACACAATGTTAAAAGAGACCATACAACACGGATGAATGCGGCAAGGAGACCATGTAGACACAGGTGAATATGAGTACAAAGTCTGACAGGGAGCTACTCCTAGTGGCTTATATAAGCAAAACAATTTTAACACCTTCAAAGGCAAAACAGAAGCCAGGTTACTCTGTTTATAATTTGGGGGATTTTTGAAATCATAACTCTTTCATTATAAAATGCCTTAAGCCCTCAGCCACAGCAATCAAACCCTGCAATATCCGGTGTCATGTACAGAAGTACCTTCTGCACTGTAACAAACATCATCAAAGACCTTAAATCTAAATGAAGTTAGTCTTAAGAATGTACTGGTGACATTTCTGATGGGCCCATTTCTTTATGAAAAATTTTATGATTCTTGCTTTCATAAAAATCTTCAGTGGTCAAGCTGAAAAAACACCCTTAAACATGAAAATACTTAAGTGTGTGCTTATATTTTCAGCCTACTTTATATCCTTGGAACTAGATGGGTCCGACCCACATGCTGCAGTGGTGCTGATTCCAAAATGCCCTCTTGCAGTATTAGTGACAACCTACAAATTCTTAGCAGAATCAACTTTTTAGCAGATCCTTCTTGCAAACACATGCTAAACATTTCTAGAAGTAGACTGTTGGTCAACATTTTTATGACCAAGTACCATGAGTAGAAGAACCCCGCAACACATAAGGCCTTAGTTTTACAATATAAGCAGAATGTTAGCTTCACTAATTGTGCCCTTGTTTGCTTGCATGCACAGCAACGAGATCCAGCCTACTGTCTGACAGAGTCTGGAGGTCAGGGACAAGTCTTAGCTCGTCTTGGCCATACAAATCGCTGCAGGAACACAACAGAGCCCGAGCATTTCAGGTAGCCTGCTTAAATCAGACTTTTCAAGCAGAAGAAATTTTGCAAAGGAATGAAATTTCTGTATTGGCACAAGGGGCTTTTCATGGTAAATACCAAGCCATAACATAACAGCCAGAAGCCACTATATGCTTCTTCATGTGGTAATACTGAGAGCCCAGGACTCCAAATCCTGAAATTCTCTCTTGCTTGTTTCAATCATTGAAAGACCTTCAATCCGCACAGTTTGTCTACAGCCAAATCTCACAAGGCTTCATATGGTGCTGTAGCACTGTGGTCTGTTCAACTGGTACTTCTTCATATACTGTATTTCAGAGGTGCTGTGTTGCAGCAGATACATCATTCCCAACCTGGCAAGATGTGGCCACCACTAGGGACTGAGACTGAAGCAGAAAGGTGAGAAAGCTCTAACAGTATAAAAGCATAAATTCACAGCAGCTTGCTTCTCTCCTGTAAACACCTAGGAATAATTTGAAACTAGCTTCCTGAGAGAAGAAAAAGCTGAATAAAGAAACAATCTTTGCCAATGTCTATCACTTGACAGATGGCATACTAAGGAATATAACACCTACCTGTTGCTTACACAGAGCTATCTCAGGTCTTTGAGAGATCCTGGGATGGATATTTTTCGGTTTGCTGCACTGAGATTTAGAAAATATATTTGGGTTTTCAAGTCACTAGTATGCTCTGAGAATAACCTCTACTAAGATTACGTATTTTGTAAAAGCTCTGGCAAAATTTCAGGCAGTTTTCAAGATCTCTTGTATGTGCAAAGGGAACTTTGATTTCATGATTAAGATAGATTTATAGCAGCAGTAGCACCTATTTAAACATTATGATAATATGTGAAAAAACCCTATCTTATATTGTGTTGAAGTGAAATGACAACTGTTGAATGCTATTAAGTTCAGAGGTGATTCTTCTCTTTCAATATTTATGGGTATTTTTTAGGCATAACATACATTACAAGAATGAAAAGCAAATATATCTGATATTTTAATGAGCCCTGTATCATACAATTTCTTGAGTAATTTCATTCATAGAAAGAACTTACATTACTTCATCTTCTCTTTCAAAACCTGTCTGAACTTTCTGTCTACATATCTACCCATTGTGTTCTTCCACAGGTGAGGACTGAAGTCCTGACTAAAGACAGGATTTTGGCATTGCAATGTTCAGCAATTCAGTATTACAGCCATGCTACTGTCATCAACCTGGCAAAAGAAATGAGATCAAGCTCTAAGAAGTCATTGTCAAATTAAGCTATTCTTGAAATAAAATATTTGATCAGCCTCAGATTAGACTTTAAACTGAGTGCCTGATTCTGAGGTGTTATGGTATGTTTCAGCTCTCAGTAATCATTGGGAGTGGATTTAAAACTGTAAAGTTTAAGAGAAAATAGTGATTAATGTTCACTGAGGGGAATAAAACCCACTTGTTTTGATAGAAACAGGAATATTCATAGGAGACTTGTAAAAAGGAACATTGTCCTGGCATTGTCTGTGAATTTGAATTTTTTAAAAACTGTGCCCCCAAAATACATTGCTATGCTCAGGTGTATTGTGTGTATGGATGTTCATCTTTGTTTTCTGTAAGCAATTGTATGTAAGTAAATAAATAAACCACACATCCCTGTAAAGTTAAAGTAAGATGTGACACAGGGCTACTTGAATCTGTCTTCTCTCAGCTGCTCAGCTGTCATTTTCTAAGCCCTTTGTATTATTGTCAGACAATGTTGAAGAATTAGGAAAACCCCATGTATTTTAAAGAAATTACACAATTAATACGTTAATCAAGAGTGATGGAGTTAATTCCCAGCAAAGTTGATGAAAACCAGATTCTGTCTAATGCCCAAATGTAAGAAAACTTCTCAGTCAATTGTAAAGGTAAAAGTTTATGCAAAGCAGGCTCAATATCATGTCTGAGTATTCAATGATGCACTCTCCTCCTGCAAGGAGAATCTTTTTTAAGGCTTATTAAAATTTTGTATCAAAGCTGCTTTGAAATTCAAAGCAGATTTTCAATTAAATTTTTTATGCTCATATTTTCAGTAAGCATCAAGAGTAGAAGTCTTCTACCCAAACATGGATGTTTACACTGCAGGCACATATCTCTGAGCTAGGCAGCTACAATATTAGAAACATATTCTTACAGAGTGTGGTCTATCTCTTCTTCATAAATAGAACTGATAACTCTGCAAATATCTATTTGATTCTGTGACCATACATAGCACTGTGAGAGCTCTGTGGTGTTTGGCTATGTGGTGTACCTCCACTTTGGACTTACCACTTCTTTGGTAAGTGGAAAGTTTCAAAAGTTTTGAATTTTCTGTTAGAAAAGGAACTCCTCAAATTTTATGAATTTTATGGCCAAAAGCATAGAAAAACTGAAGGAGACTAGACTAAAGACTTTGAATAATTAGATTTTCAGCTTAAATGAAAGCCTTTTTATCTTTAGGGAATATCCATTTAAAATAAAAGAAATAAATATTCATAATGTTTCCCAATGTAGATGTAACCATGTATGACAGTTTTCACTGCTCCATCTTTAGATAAAAAATTTTCCCTCTTCTTTTTAATTTCTGGTTTTGGTTTTAGGTAGTTTTGTTGGGGTTTTTTTTGAAACATTTTCAGCCTGCTAACATTGCCAGGAAAGCAAAGTTAATAAGCCAATTTGTTTCATTTTTCAAGCAGACATCCTTGTGTTTTATCTCAAGTTGCTTTTCAGGCTACTGAGGAAACACCTGTAAACGTGTGTTGCAGAACAGCCTCATTATCCTCATTCAAACTCCTTGCAAGCATCATTAGTCAGCGCTGTTTTTAAGCTGAGTCTGTAGCTTAAGGTGCTTCTGGTGATAATGCTTTGCTTTTGTGTGCATTGTTTATAGTCTTCTGTACAAAAAGATATCTGCTGTCCCGTTGCAGGAAGACTGAAAGTCAGGTGGTCAGATGGTCTATGATAGGGCTACAAAAGACCACATGAGAAGGAATATTTTGTCTTCTAGCAGATGTGTTTCTGATTTTAATATACCTTTTCCCAGTACATGATCCACTTATCTAAAGCAACTATTCTTTTGAAGTTACTGTTCAGACTGGTGGTCTTTTGCATGGAAAATAGATAATTATTTTGAAGTTTAAGTGGAGGACTGACAGGTGCACAAACTGATCACAAAATATTTCTCTTTAAAACACCTGATTCCTTCATATTTCATGATTGAAAGCACTGAGTTCCATTTGGGGAGATTTAGAGACCACAGGAACTGTGATATGGCTGGCAGGTTTTTTGTTCCTCTTGGTTTTCTTTAATTTCAGCGGGAAAAGTAGTCTTCTATTCTTGTTAATCTTCTTTTGCTCCATGAATCTATTTGTTATTTTATCTTTACTTCCCCAGGCGATTGAAAAATTCCTGAAGGTTTAGATTGTGCGGATCATGTGAGATACACTAATTTTAAGGCAACATGTGGGAACAAAGAGCTTTCAGGATGACCCAAAGGTATCCTGGCTTCAGGCCCTGCGATGTGGGCTAATCTTTATCACTCCAACCCATAAAAACTTCCTTTTCCACTGCATGCTGACTAAGTATTATAGCAAATCTATACTTCTACTTAAGCTTTTATGATTCTGCTTATCATCATGTTCAGCCAGCTTTGCTCTCCTTTAGTAATGACAAAAGAAAATGACAGTCAAACGTCTCCAAAAAAAGCAGGAATTAAAAATACTGGCTCATCACTTCTCTCCTTGAGCACATTATTATTCCAGGTGGCAAGGTGAATTTAAGCAGAGAGTAAGTTGGTTTACAATGTCAGTTGAAGGTCTATAGGTTTACACTGATAGGAAGTCCAGAAAATGGAATGACAGGGAAATCCTGACACAGAATTGAATATGGATAAGAGAGTACACCAAACATATTTAAATCCCAGTAACTTCTGTGGCCATGCCACATAGTTTGAAAGATTCAAGGAAGACAACAATTAATTTCTTGGATAGCCATTGCTTAAGTTCACAGCTATTCATAGAGAAAAGAGACTGATTGTTCATTTCAGGTCTCTGAGCTCCCATTATGGATGGCCAGCAACAGGAATATACATCCCTGACTGATAAAGCAGTGACAACAAGAGAAGACTGAAGGCACTGCAGGTTTTACGGAGCAAGGATGACATAGTCACAGCTGGACAATGGCCTCCTTGTCCTGTTGGCTGGTGCCTTTCTCTCCACCTCAGAGAGACAGAGTTGTCTTGCATCAGTCAGATCCAGTGCGATAGACTTCCAATCAGTTGAAAAAATACTCCTTTTTACAAGATGACAGTTTAACAGACAGCTCTCCTACTTGCTGTCTATTTACAGGAATAAGACAGGCTATAAATATGGAACTTGGTGCAGCTCAGGGCCAAGGTATGGGTCCATCTTGGCTCTCTTCATATAAATACAGGTGAGTCACTGGATGTGCCTGTACACACCTTGAAAGAAAAATACCTGAAGTCATCACTGACTGCCAGGAACCTGTGCCAGATTGTTCGCAATGTCCTTTGCTCCTCCTTGGCTCATCTTCATTCATGGCTGCTGAGCCATGTCAGGGTCTGCCCTTTGGCTTGTTCCATTGGCTGACTCGTTTCTATAATGCACACATTTTTTAATGAAAGACTCTTTACACCCATGTACATACACACACACACACACACACAAATTTCCAACAGATTTTAGCATGGCTTGTCACAAATTCAATGGTTCTTCGTCAAAAAGGTGTGTGAGAAGTTTCTGTGCTTCCAATGATTTTACATCAGTATCTGCTTGCTTACTGCATGGAAGGCTTTCTGGTATTATTTTAATTTATTTAGATGGAAGAAGATTCAAGCAAAGAAATTCTGTAGGTCGGTGAAATAAATGCTCCCTTTTAGAGTGAAATTTGTGCCTGCACATAAATATGATGGTTCTTACCATAAATGATTCTGATCTTAGTTGATGATGTGGAAGCATTTAGTAACTCCTATGAATTCAGTGGACTTGTTATAGACATTGGCATAGCTGAGAACTGAATTTGGTTTGCAATCCAAAAGAAGCCTAAGCTGCCCCTTTTCTCTTTGCTGATAGTGTGCATGGTGCAAAGTACTTCTTTGCTGTAGTGAGATGAAAGACACTTTCAAAGATAACTCTTGAAATAATAAAGTGTGTTGTACAGCCAGGGTTTAACTGGGATATGCTCCACTTTTCAAAAAGGTTTTCTCCTCCTCTGTGCAAGAGCTTTGCCAAAGGGTGCACATGTTACTGTTGCAGCCAAAATTACTGTTATAGCCAAGGGATGTACACGTTTCTGCGTAAATGTATTGCCAAAGGGTATGCAAGCTACAGTTCAAAGTTACAGTTGAAGGGGCATTCCTAGCTCTAACGTATGTGATCTGCTTATCCAGTCAATTAAACGCGGTATATTTTCAGATGACTGAGGTGATTGCTCATGTGATGCAGAGCCTATTGCTATGGGAGCCCTTAAAAACAAGTTTTCTTTTAACTTTTTACTGTTATGCAAGGTATTACTGGTACTCATGGTATTCCCCATTCTTTGTACAATACGTGCTTCTACAAAGAATAGCTTACTTCCAATTAAAGATGGTAAAAGTGCTGCATTTTTCTTCTCTAAGGGTGCCAAATATACTGCAAATCTGCCCCAGGCCAGGCACGGCTGTTTGTATCAGGCTACTGTCTGCAGCTGTAGTCACATTTTGCAGGAATTTGAATTAATGGCAGTCGCTCAGGAAACAGATCTGGTTGGCATACTGGATTCTTCAGAATAAAATATTTTCTCTGTAGACAGTGGGCTCAAAACCACAGCAAATAAAAAAATACAAGAATGAACAGACAACACCTCAGGAATATAACACAAGAAAACAAAAATGGTTGAAAGCGTATGATGAATCCTCCATATTTTCTGACAAGCTCCTTTGGAAATCTGATGGCTCTGGTCTGTCAGGTAAAAGGTCTCTCTCATGACATAATTTCTTGGAGTAATCCATTACTGTTGTATCAGATCTCCTTACCAGTGTCAATGGGTTCATCAATTGTATGCTAGAGGTCTGGGTATGGTTCATCTGGTCTATTTTGCTTTAGGAGGAGGAGTTGCACCAAAACTTCCACTGTTACTGGTCACTAGATCTCCTTTGACAATATAAAGAGACCAGGGTGGTTTCTTCATCAGGAAGAAGCCTTACATCTTTGCCTTTAGATATTCACAGCACTAACATTTACCTTCAGGCATTTAAAGCGGTGCTAGGTATTCTATATATCTGAACCAAAGAAAGATGTTTAATCTTTCTGAAACATAAGAAAAAGTTGCCCTCTTGAGGTGCTTGTTTTTCTCCATAGAATAGTCAGAGAATTTGCCAACATTAAATCAGATGAGATTAGGTCTAGCTTCTACATATGTAAAGCTAGATGAGATAAATCTCTGTCTCACAACTGATTCACAGCAGAAACAAGGCAGTTCAAAGACAGGCAAGATAAGTAGGAGCGAGAAACGCTTCTGTTTGTCATGCGTATTAATTTAGAGAGAAAGCAGGTAAAGAATAACATGATAGGGCTGTTCACGAGTAGACTGGAAGAGATGATATGAATGCAGTGCGCCTACTCTGTTCCAGTCAGGAACAAAGGAGCATCAAATAGGATGGAACAAGCCTGATTATGGAAAAGGGGAGTCCTTTCCTCCACAATGCACAACCATCCCATAGTCAAGACCTAAAAAATTTCAAAGGACTTGGAAAAAGATGTCAGGCATAGCAAAACAAGGAGGATATCAGGTGTTGCTTTAGTTAGTGAAAAAATGCAATTATTTTCTGACAAGAAAGGTAAGGGGGTATGTTGTTCTTTTATGATACATACAGATTAGTGCAAATTCAACTGCTGACCTTGTCATTAGTCATTATATGAGAAAGAAAAAAAGAAAAAGTGTACATTTGCCCCAAGCCTGTAGTTGATTTCTGGATCTGTAGCCATATTTACCTAATGCTTGTAAACAAGCCAAAACTTGCATGCACAAAATTGATATTTTTCTTTACAAATTGTTTAGAATTTGCTCCTTATGTTGCATGTAAAAAGTAACATCGCTTTTATTTGTTGAAATGAAATAACTTCTAACATTCTCTTTTATGTCTTCCACTTTTACAAGATGTTTCTTCTGGCAATATCAGTCAACTTTCTTTACCTCAGTCTTTGTTCCCACATTGCCAATATTTCTGTGCTGCTGACTCCTGCACATATCCCCAGGAGTTTTTCTGATGATACTGTGAACAGGAGACCCTGGATGTTTACCAACTCCTTACTTATTTATTATACCTGGCTCACTTCCTAGGACACAGTGAAAACAGTGTCTGTTCTTGTTGATTGCTAAACAAACCTTGTAAGGAAACAGTCCTCCAGTATGTCTAGGAACATTGCTTCTTCCTTTGGGACCCCATCACTGTTGTCAAGGGCAACATCCGAAAAGTAGTGACTGTCTGAGCTTTCATACAAAGCTTCCTACCTGCACATTTATGCATATTTTTCAACAATATGCAAAGGGCTATCTTTTCTGTGTTCTTGCTGTTGTTTCTAGTATTTATTGGATTATACCTCAAAAACTGTGATTTGCATTGCCAAATGATACATATAATTTATCAAAACATTCCCTCCTACATTTAATCCAAATCTTGATTTTAAATATACAGGTTTGACAAATTCACCAGACTGTGGAAAGTGCCAAGGCTAGAACGAAGGTTTCTTCTCTTCAAAGAATCCCTGATTCTGCTGCGATCGAATACACTTGCTGTTGTCCACGTCCAGCTTTATATAGGGCTGAAATCTTCAGCACTGCCTTAGGGATTTGGATACTTATGGCCCATTAAACCACCATCCTAGACATTTGCAGAAGACTTCAAGGAGTGCTCACACAGATATCAGTCTCTTGCATTGTTTCTGACTGATCTGCTATTTTAAGTGCTTATCAAACATTAAAACTTGTATTAATCCAAATGCATTGTGTCAGACCTCCACGATGGTATTTACTTTTCTATTGGTCGTAGTGAATCTCCAGCAATGAGAATTTGCATCATTTTTTACATCTGCTAGGAAACTTGTATTTTTCCATCTTTTTTCTTCTGGTCTGCCTCAATTTTAATGCAGTGATGTTTCTACCCGAACTCCTACTGTGTAGCCGCTATTTAAAAACTGAGTACTGTCTGGCAAAGGACGGTCAACGCTTCACTTCTGAAGAGCTTTTTAAGCAACTGAAACCCTGGCTGTCAACCTACTACACAGCATTTTATATATGTCTCCTTCGCACCACAGGTCTCTGGGGTTTGTCAGCCTAAATGTGAAATTGTCCAAACACTGGGAGTCTCTTGGCAGAAAACACTGCTGGTAAAGTGGAAGAAAAAAAAGAAAGGAGGCAGCAGAGAGGAAAGATATAAAAAAATTGTATCAACATCTGAGCTGCTGATGGTATTTCTGAAAGGTACTTTTTAAAGTATGCTAAGTGTTGTTTCTCCTTGAAGGGGCTTGACTTCTCTCATTGCTTGAGTGCACAATGTGATCAGAGATGTCCACAGTCTCATCTCCAGGCTCTGATTTCTTGGTATGTATCCCAAAGGGTCTCCTGTCATAGCCCCTATTTCTGCAGCCCCCAGCAAAACCTGCTGGGCACACCTGAGCGTATTCCTGAGTAGGAAGGGTGTTTCACCACTCTCCTATACCCATCCCACACCATAACCAAGAGATGTTACATTTCTCCTTGTCATGCAGGAGTTCAGAGCAAAGGCAGACACAGGACCTGCCGAGCCTCCTTCAGTGATTTCTCACAAGCCCATTAGTTCCTCCACACCATGTCCCTCCAGAAGTCCAGCCTCTATTTCTCAATTTCTTACCACCTGAAAAATTTTCAAGACTTTTCAGTTGACTCAGTCTAACAGGAAAAGGATATCGTTTACACTCAAATTCCCATTGCACAGACTGTGACAGATGTCTCACTGTTTGATCCCCGGCATGGCTGGGGAATTTTGTGTAGCACTACAGCAAGTTTGATCTAGCACTTACCTGCATCTGCAGGTACAAGAGGTTACACACAGCTTTACTAACTAGAACGCTGTTGTTTTATCTGCACCATTGAATGCGTATAATGGAAAAGATGGAGAGTAGATAAGCATCCATGTGTGGCATAGAGAGTGAAGTCAGCCCAAGTGTGAAACAGATAATCTTGCTTACTTCAGCTGTGTCAGCCTTGCAAAGCATCCACATCTCGCAGCTATCTTCTGCCTTTGCTGCCAAGGTCAGATACTTCCAACATGCTTTGTAAGTAGAGTTATAGCCCAACTTCATGCCCTTAAATACTGCGGTAAGTAAGGAAGGGCTGGTGTTTGGAGGACAGTACAGAGCAGGTATGTGGCCAATCCAAGGTGAGCCATCCATTGAGTATGCTGGGATTCAGCAAGCATCAGGGTCCTCAACAGAGATTAAATGTCCATTTACTGATTAGCATCAACTACTCCATGCACTGTATGTCTAGCTTGCATTTACAGCATCTGCCATGGGCCACAAGAACATCATCTTCAACTACGTGTACCTCTGATTTGAAAAAAAACCCAGTTCTGATGATCTTTATGTTGTCAATGGTCACCCTACTTGTACAGCTCAGCTTATCCTGCCAGAGAGCAAAAAAGTTGGAGATCAATTCAAAACTGTTGAAAACTCTCATATTTTGTCAGTACTCTGGGCCAAATCTCCAAACTTGATCTAACTTGTGCAAATCTGTGGCCCCAGATTCAACATCCTTGGGCCATTCCAGGCTTGTACTGGGATTTTCACAGCTTCGGATCTACCAGTGTTCAAGTGAGGACTGTGGAATAGCAAGCTTCTGGCCTCTCTCTTTATCTTTTGTGGAAGTTAACCACAATAGAAGTTAGTTATTTATACAATACTTTGGGCTGGGCTGGAGGAAAAAAATCAATCACACAGCTGTTTTGGGTTGTTTTTTTCCTCTCTTGCTCTGATGCACAAATTAAGCCACTGATTAATCAAACAGTTCATTGACAAGAACCCTGATTTATGTCGAGTTAAGTTACAGCATGCAAATATTTGCATAGTGCTGGATGTAGATTTAAACACAGACTCCATGAGGGCTTTTTTTTCAACCATGATCATTTCTTGAGGATAATCCAAGAGCAAAACTCAAACTCTTCCTCCTTCCTGGTGCTTTGAATGGGCAGACTGTAGCAAGAGTCAAACTACTTGTGTTAAAACCTTAATCTGATAAATAACTCTTGAGGATGATTTTTTAAAAGCACAAAGGGCAGTAATGTGTCTTGCTCCCACTAACAGTTCAATAGAGTTAGGCACTGTGCCCCAGATTACATTTTTAAAAATCTCCCTTCTTTGTCCTGAAATCTGTGTTGACAGCAGGCTCCATTCAGGACATTCTTCAGAGAGAAGCCATCAGGCAGGCTCAGACCTTCCTGTGGACATAAGAAGAACAACTGAGTAACTAGAGAGCAGGGAAAGACACTGATGTGCTGTAAGCAAGGAAAAAATAAACTCCTTAAGTGAAAAAGTAAAAAGTAAAATTGTCAATAGCCTGTCTGTGACTCAGAATCCGAAACCTCTTTTAAAAAGTAACTGCATGGCGACATATATGTAATGGTATTCGTTCAGAGCCAAAAAGCTCTGCTAGAGTTATTTTCTCTTGCGAAAAATGGACCCAAGGACTGTTATGGTTTAAGATAGGCCTTTGGAAAAGTACACCCAGATCCCCATCCCTTAGCATTTCTCATTCTGCCCACCCATGGGGCAATGTCTATGAGGAATTTTTAGTGCCATTTAATTATTTATATTAAATCTATTATATTAAGAGTTTTCAACCCATGAATTAAACACATGGATTAAACAGATGTTTGAGTCTGAGGTTTTTTTCAGAGAGTTTGAAAAGATGAATCTAAATCCTGTTTTGCTAAACCAGTAATAAAGCCTAAGCAATTCAACTGTGTCTGTTTTAGTTTCTTTATCCATCAGATAGAAAGGATAGCAGTATTACTGTTTTTTACAGAGGCAAGCCATATTGTTTGCAACATGGCATAGTCTGTCTGCCTTTTACTAACACGTGGGAGCATGATGTGACTTCTTTCTTATCTTTTGTTAATTCCTGCGCCCCTCCAGGGCTCTGCACTGGGTAATTCTCAGCAGACTGGCTCTCCAGGCTGGTGCTCCCGTGCAAGCAAGGCTGTCGTGACACAAGAGCAATGCCTGCAAGGTGCCCGCAAACAAAGCCATTCTTACCGAGTTTATCTGCATGAATTGGTAGAGCTTGCCCATTCCTGCCCAGTTCTTCTGGCTCAGACACCTTAATACTTACTATATCCCTTGCTATATGCTGAGTAATCTGTTGCGGAAAATGCCTCTGAAGAGGCCCCATTATGCACATTCTCCTACGAGGTAACATAAAAATCCGGCCTAAATGGCATGCTGATTAAAGTCTCATAAGTTCTTAAATGGCTACTTATGCTCCCTAACCATTATCTAGTGATTGTTGAAGGGCCTTGCTTTCTTTGTGGTAAGTAATGAAATAATGCAAATTGGTGGGACCTCGTGCTGAATTTTAAAGGAAAACAGGCTTCATTAGATGACAGAGTCAATATAGTCTGAAAAGATTTGTCAATGGGCACATCAGACACCCTATCATGACAGTCCATGCTGGAGAGTGTCGGAGAACAAAAACCTTTCTCACCTCTCTGGTTGGGCTACCTGGGTAGTGCTGCCATGAGTATGGAAACAGGGAGGGGAAACCCTTGATGGATAGGGGCAGTCCTTGATGGATAGAAGACATGGAGAAATCCCAGGAATATGTAAAGCTTGGGTTCACATGGTTGCATGTGCACTGTGTTACGGCTCATCATATCACACAGGTCATGCATTTTGTCACCAACCTAAGACCACAGCAGTGATGAACTGCAGCTTGCTTGGACCTCTGGAATATTCCGAGGCTAGGACAGAGATAAGGACAAGGTGAGATTCAAGTACACTTCAATATTTTTTAACACTTCATAATTTAGGATTTAACGGCTTGGCAACAGACTACATAAAAAATGACCAATCCTAGGTTTACCATTTGGAACATGACTTTGGCCCACTACAGCTGAAGTCATTGTTCTCTGCACAATGTCCCAGTCTCTGTTTAAAATGAACCAAGACACAAGCTCAAGCCTTAAGACTACCAGCTTCATGGAGCAACCATCTAATAAAAGAAAGAACAAGTGTCAAGATAAAAAGATGGCAAAGACCCTGAAATTATAATGGAGTTTTAATTTTGACTGATACTAGGATCTGAGGATACTAGGATCAGGGTATTCAGTTGCAGTGAAAACTCTTCAGCAGCTATTTCCAGGCATATTTGTATTACCTCCATGACTTTGGAGTAACCTCTAAACATAGATTAAAATATGCAAAAGAGTAAAAAGTAGTTCTTTCATTTTCTGTTTCTCTTAGAATTGAGGGTGTACTAAAAGATGAGAGTTTTATTGCTTTCCCTTTTTTTGTTTGCTTTAAAGTTTAATTGGGCATTGTTCCTGTGAAAAGCTTTGACTTAAAGTTGCTGCATTGCAGTATGACGTGTTCAGTTGCAAGGCTCAAATCCCAAATGGCAGACCAGCTGAGATTCCTCCCAGCTAGGTTTCATGTAAACTAAGTCTGGCAAACAGCGCCTTTTTATTTCACAGTCAGACCTGGAACTGAAATGTTAGAAAAATGTCTTGATTCTGGTACTTAATTGTTTGTGGTGTTTAAGGCTATAGTTTAGGTCCCACTCCCTTGTGGTTTTCCAGTGTTATCTTGCCCAAAACATTCAGTGTGTGATCCTGAGAGCTCACTCTGTTACATAAAACTGAGTTGAGTTTACCTGCCTTAGTCCAAGGAAATAATTCAGAAACCCCCTTTTCCTACAAGAGCCCTACATTTATTTGTTAGCTACATGCAGACTAGAGAGTGCCTGGATTCCTGCAGTGAGGTCCTCAAGCTCATGTGGAAGTTACTCAGTTTAGAAATTTAAGCAACTAGGTATTTTTCTAAGCTCTGAAGACTCAGCATAACATTTAAAGAATGCCTAATGTGCACAAACTTGATTGTGCCCTGCCCAAAGAAATGGAGTTGTCACTACTGCCAGCTTTTGCATTGCTGTCAGTTAACTGCATTTGGCTTTGCTGGTTTGCAAGACAGCAAACAGCTCCCGAGGCCTGTATTAATAAGAGTGCCAGTATAGGGGTGTAACAGATGTCCATGAAGTCACAGAACAGATTACCGAATGTCCTCATACCAGGAGTCATTCACATAATGATGACACTCCAGCCATCAATATATATAGTATTTGTACAAAAATAAATGAAAAATGAAAAATGACCAGCAGTTGTATGTTACATTATAAAAAGTTCAAATACAGTCAATTCTTGAGCATTTCCATAGCAAAATTAATGTCACTGCCCAGGAGCAACAAGAGATAGTCTGGAGATACCTGACTGGAGATACCTCTGACTGAGGAGTCAGAGCTCACAACTACCACTTCCCAAAATAGACCCATAAATGCATCATGTAGAATATTTTGGGACCATCATGTAATGAGACATACAAGAATGGCGGGGCCACATGACAAGTAAATGGGAACCTAACCCATGTTGAGAAAGACATGGACTACAGACTTAATTCCCAAACTCATTTTGTTGATTGTGCACAGACTGACTGAGAACCTCTCTCTCTCTCCTCTCTGTTTAGACTACACACACTTAGAGCCAGGAAGGGGACCTTGTTCAACTAGACCACGATTTCCAGTTTGGTCCCTAATTGATGAAGACAATGATGAGGACATGAAGACAACAATGATACTGCTGGTGTCCATGTGGCTCCATCAGATTCCTCAGGGACCCAGGGTGATTTCTGTGGAATGTGATGCTCATGATACAGTTCAGCATTTCTGAGCTCTCTTAAATGTACAACAGCACTGGAGACCTCCCCTGTTTGCAGTAACATGAATTTGATTTGCTTTCTGGCCACATGAATCACTTCTTTCTAGCAGTACACATAGTGCTTTGTCGTGTGAAAAAGTGCTCCATCCAAACAATGTGAATTAAAGGTAAAGCAGGTCTAGAGAATTCCTTCTTTGTAATAAGTTATCCATTAAATACCACTTAAGCTTTTCTTGTTTTAAAGCATATGTCAACATAATCTCAAATACTTTTTATAAAGTACTAGTAGTAAGTCATTAAAAATGACAAAAATGTCTTTAATCTATAAAAAATATTTTAATCAACTGAGATATCTTTTTCAACATAACAAAACAAACACAACCCAGACTGGGCTATCTAATCTCCAGCTCACAATGGGATGACTTTACAGCAGAATGTCAGGATCACCGGCTAAATACATTAGGTGCTTACTGCTCTCAATAGCTTTCAGGTATGATTTCCTCACTACTGTGGAATAGCCTAGTTATTTCTAAATAGTTACAGACATTGAATGTTTATGTTTGTATTTTCTTGGAGCAAATGCTTGTACTTTCTCAAAGGTGGTGTGATTGAGAAACAGGAAACAACTTTTTGGTAGCTGTTGATAAGATAATGTTGTTGTAAGATAATGATTCTCCCTGAGCAGCCAGTCAGAATTTCCATTCTCTTAGTTTAACTAAGATGACCAGGAATACTGGAAAAGGCAGATGAGTTAGGAAAACAGGAAAGAAAAGAAGAGGAACTGGTGAAAATCTGTAAGAATGTAGCAATTAGTATTTGTCCATTTGCTATGACCTCCTTCTTTTCTGAGCTCCGTACTTTGGAACAGTTCACTCACAGCAGATTTAAGAACCTGCCACGTTTAAATTCCAATTTTAGTTAGTTCAAACACAATTCTAATTCACGATCTAAATATTACAGTCTGGGGCTGCGTTGAAGTCACTGTTCTCGTGTGATACGTGCTCAGCGTTACGGAAGCTCATCATCAGTTCAAGGACAGCAGAAATTGGATGAATCAGCCTCTCCAATTTATCTTCTGGCTTTGCTGATTGCTGTGGCTGATCATGAAGTGGGACAAAACTTATCTCTCAGAAGATGTAAGACCACGTCACCAGGCATCAGCTCACTGCTGTCACTGGGATGTGATGGTGCTTGCTGGGGGAGGGACCATGGACTGCAGCCATGCTGTTTCCCTTCAGACCCCTGTCAATGTGGCCATAGTGCAAATTGCAAGATATCCCTGTGCCATAGGAGTCCCTCTGTCCTTCCACTTGAGAGCAAAGACCTCACAAAGACCATGAACATCAGCTGGAGTCCTTGTGCACAATGGAGTTTCACAAGGTGTGGGCCATGCTCATCTGTGAAGGGCACAGAGGATTCCATAAGTATGGTGGTAATAAACATCACAAAGATCACCACAAACCTTACCACTTTCCACCTCAAGCACAGGCCTTCCTTGACTTGCTTTCACTACTATCTTATCTTAGCTATTTTAGGGACAGTTTGGGATAATCATATATATATAACATTAATATTTTGAATTTAATATTTATCCATATATACAATGCATAGTTGAGAAAGTATGCCAAAAAGTGTCCATATGTTTTTAGAATTACTCTAACTGAAGCTGATCTGTATTTTATACAGTGAGGCCATAATGAAGAGCAAGACTCAGCATAAAAGTTTATGATAATAATGCGTATGATTCACAATGTGTGCTTGATCTCTATTCATGTTCTATATTTTATTGTATGATAATTATCAAATACTTCTTTTCTGTGATACTTGTTTCTTTTGATGCTGCTTCTAATTGAACAGAAGACAACTTCCATTCAGATCAGTTTCGTAAGCTGGATTTCATAGATTTATATCTTTTCTGCAAATTTCAGCTATTTTGTGTTTTCAATGGAGTTTCTAATAGATAGCAGGAAAGTTTTGCTCATCACATTGGCATAACCAAATGGACAACTTCATATTTATACTTGTTTCTCAGTAGAGACTTCATACTTTACCAGCAGTGAAATAATTAATAAAGCTGTGGCTTGGTGCTGCAGCCCACAGAAGGGGCTAGACCTGTATCACTGACTGATGGGCAAAGTCAAAATTGCTTAATTGATTTCTGTGGGACCTGGAACACTGAGAAAACACAGGGTCATCACTAAAGCCTAAAGGCTAACATCAAAGCTTGTTTAGAAGAACAATGGACTTAAGTCACTTTTCCCACATCTGAACAGAATTATGGACATCATAGAGAACAGCCCAACAGAGATATGCAGCTCTGCATAGCTGTTATGGCATGCAGGATGGTCATAAGGAGCAAGAAACAGTGGACTTTAGCCTTACCTGTCTTTCAATACACCCAACATATTGCCCGATATTGTGCTTTGGAAAGGTGGGGAGGACCGGATAAAAGGCTGTGCTGGGCTCTGCCTAAGGACACTGGTCTGGTGCTGAAAATAGGGGCTGCTGGTCTAGCTAATCCTTGACTGGGGGACACACACATAAGTATGTGTGCTGTTGACACAGCACCTGACTGTGGTTGTCCTGGAATCCACAGTACATTCAACCCAAATCCATTTTGCAGGAGACCAATGAGAGATCCAGAGAAGCTGTTCTCTTGGGCCAAGGGACTTCTCTGAAGCTCTCTCTTCATGGCCAAAGATAAGTAGATGATACAATGATGTGGTTTTGGATTGTGTGATGGTTGAGATCTGTGGCTCAGAGTGCTGGGAAGTTTGGTCATACCTGACCCAGACTGACAGGTTGTGTTTTCTATTGCTCCTGAGGACCAGGAGGACCTACAGCTGTGACATCTGCCAAGGCACCTTCAGTCCAGGGAACAACATCCTAGCTTCCACCTCCTGAGAATTTGCAGGCACAAAGAGCAAATATCTTTTTTTGGTAATGAATATGTGTCAAGAAACTGATGTCTGCATTTGCTGACGGTAGACCGGGGCCGTATCCTAAGCACACTGTGTTCTGTGTAAATGTTTTACACATGCACACAAATGCACTCAGATTTCTCTCAGTACAGGCAGTACAGAGATCAACCTCACATTTTGTATGGAGGTCTTTTTATACCATTCTTGCAATAAAGGGAGCTGTAGTATAAAGGTGACTCACAGCTGGCAAGAATAAACTTATTTTATGTTATTTATTTTCTCATACACTATACATACAAGGGTAGACACAAGTCACACAGTGTTTATTTCTGAGATATTTCTTCATAGTTTATTTGCCTCTGTTTTCTCCAGAAAAGTGCAGTTAAAATCGTTGTGAATTTTGCTAAAAATGCTTATTTGTGTATGAGTTGTTATCCATGTCTGTTCTTGGAAAGTAGCATGCCTCTTCTACAAAGTAGTATTCCAGTAATGTGTGTATTTCTCACCTCTGGGCTGGAGAGACTATGAAAAGTATCTCCTTTTTTAACAAATCTTTCAAAACTACTCAGCCCCTTAATTTCATTATAAATTGGACTTGTACAAATCCTTACAAGTAAGGTTGCCCTTTGACAGTTCTTCCTGCTTTAGTCTTAGAACAGCAATGGGAACAGGACTCTTGATCACAGCAGTAATGCGTTTATGATCATGCATTGCTCAAGTCTGTTTTTATTTCTCGTTTTATGTAAAATGCTGCAGTAATCCCTTTAGAATTCCCCTCAGCTTAAATCTCAGAGACTGTTCAAAACTGCCTCTTAATGTCTCAAGAGCACTTCAGCTCACATAAGCCTCATATTCAACAGGTAAAGCCCACTTTGTTCTATAGAGATGGCTGAAGTAATGTAAAATTAAAGATTTAATCTTCTGTGGTAACTCAGACTGTCCTCAGTCCAACACAAAGACGCTAAAAGTCTGTTAACTTTTAAGTAAGTAGAAAATTCTTTGATTGGCAGTGGTCTGCTGTATTGATCCCCAAAACTATGCCACAACAAATTTTATTACAATTGGGTGAGAAGACTTACTGCACACTTTGGGAACGCAAGGGGATTCATTTTGCTATTAACGGTTTTCTTCATTATAAACTTTAATTGACAGGATTTAAAAGCAATTAAAGTCGAGACCAAACATTTTTGACAAATTAAGAAAGGATTTTTTTGAGTTCTGTTGTTTTGGAGGTTTTTAAAGCTAACTGAAGCAGTCAAAGGAAGAACTGGGCACTTGAGAGTTCAAATGATTGTTAATTATATGAAATGGAATATAGTCTGTAAACTTTTATTCTTACTAAGAACTTCACACAGGAGCTTAGCCCATCTTTATCTTGAATGCGTTTCCTCCTAGTTAGTGGCCAGGTGCTTTTACAATGGCCTCCACCAGTTGATGGAGTAATGTAGCCTAGGCTGACATTCAAGGTGAGTTAATACAGTTGAACTCAGCATATATTTCCTCAGCCACAGATCTATCAGGTATCTCCAAAAACCCCTACTTTTCCTCTCAGCAAACCAACAGAAGATGTTTTAAGCCTGTCTGGGCTAATATCCCTCATTTCTACTAACAAGTTTACCAAGAAGAACAAATGTAGCTCACAGATTACTCCAGAAGCAAAGCAGCTGGGTGTTTTGGTTGTTGCTACTTTGGAAGTAATTATGATTATCACAGGGATGCTTTTCTATCTTGAACTGAGAACAGAAGTTGAAGTATTAATTTCTTTGTGTATTTTAATGTTCTGGAAAATTACGGCCTGCTGGGCACCTAAATGAAATATTTTGTTTGAGAAATTAGTACTAACCTGTTTCCACCTGTTTTCCACTGTGACTCCGAATTCTCATAAGACATATGGAGGACCAGGCAGGTACCTACTTCAGGATGAGCTGAACAGCTCTTTAGGCTGCACTGACTACACCTTACATTACATTTTCACTGACTACAGTGCAAGCTTAGACAGCTCCCTCGTGCGAACAAACACACATATATCCATATTTAGACACTCTAATGTGTGAGCTGAATCTTGTCTAGAGAGATTAGTATGCTTTAGCTCTGTATCTTAATTTGCAGATGATGACCACAACCTTTGCAGTCTGTCTATCTCCTTTAAAAATGTAACACTGGATCATTCCTGACCTGATTTTTCTGCTGTGTTTTAAATTTAATGTTTGGGAACTGTATCACTTTGGAGCAAATTTCTGAGATTTCTAAGATAGATATAAAATATTACAAAGAACTGAAGCCCATGGGTCATTCATTTTTGCCTCTGTTTTTATAGCTTATTATCTAGAAGTATCCAGTATTTTCCATTCTCTATCTTTCTTCCTTTGCTTTCTCTTGCTCTTAAATAATGAATTTTGCCTAGAATAACTAATTCAATATAAGACAAAGGAAATTAATAGCCATATTCACAGAACGTTTTCAGTTGGGTGCCCATGGCCTAATTTGGGAACCACTCCCAAACAAAGGGTGTCTGGATGGAGTGCAATGGGTCTCACTCCCTCTTTTACCATTCCATTTTCAGTAAAGCATTATCCTGTCATTGAGACAAAGACCATAAGAACCTTTCTCTCTTGTTTGTCTTGGGAGATGTCCCCAGTCTGCAGCCAGTAGACACCTTGAACATGAGGAGCAGAGAGAAAAAGCTGCTTCAGCTGCTTCTTCTTACTTAAAACGTGCCTATAGGCCCTGTAAGGTAGAAAACTTTTGGAGCTGTTGTTATCAAATGCTGCTCTGGGCATAGGTGAGACCTGACTACTACCCTTACACAATGAGGGCAGTACAACCCCCTTTTACTTTATAAGTAAAAAAGAAGTAATACTATTTTCATTTTCATGCTCAGGTAAACAGAACTATGTATTTGGGAAAATAGATCTTTTCACCCTTTAAGACTCTAAAGTGAAAACCCCAACACCTCACCTAGGTTTGCTTGGCATCATCCAAAATTAGGCACTTAGCGGTGTCGGAGCAGTAGCTTTAAATGGCTTGCTGAAAATGAACAGCCTCATAGACAAATTCATTTTGTAAATGTAGGCTCTGCAAGCAGTGCCAGGATAAATATAGGGCTCTAATTACTTAAAGAAAAGATAAGTAGGAGGCAGTGAAAGTTGCTCTTCCAACATCCATCTCTCTAGCTTAGAGCTTTATGCTGTTGCCCATCACCATAGCAGCTGGGTGCCTGCTCCATGAAAGGTCATAACAATATAAGAAGGCTGGGAAGAAAAAGCAACACATCTGCAAAATGTCCCCTAGCCCAGCTATCATCTGACCACTCTGTCATGGGGTTTTTTAGTCTAAAATAAATAGTTTAGCAAGATATATACAAGTCGAATATACAACTAGAAGAAGACTGGTAATGTTACCCTAATTTACGCCAGTGAGTGAGTGATACAGAGTCTGGAGGTCCTATTAACTTGCTAGTGCTTTAATGTAAGATCTCAGATAAGCTTTTTGTAATTTTATGGTATCTCAGTTTCTTATCTTCAAAATAAAAGCCATCCTATAGTTTATCTAGTAGCTAATACTACACACAGGAAAAGTTCTGAGGCCAGGAACCAAAACTGAGATCTCTCTCTGCCTAGTTCCCAGTTGCTGCATTAGATTTGTCTAACTTTTTTCTCATCTCTACCCCTCCACCATAGGCACACTGGAATTTTGTACTCCTTCAACTCATAAAAGGCCAAAAGGAGAGGCGGAATGCCCCAGTAAGACCAGATGGCAGGTGCAAAGTCAAAATGCTCTTTGGGATCAGATGGATTTGACCCATCAGATTGAGGGAGACTCTAGATCTGGCTGAGCTTCCCACTGCCCAGATCCAGCTAGGACTATGTTCTGGGGAGACTTTGTTTCGCTTTTTTATAAAGACCTAATCCCCAAGTGTCTGGTGAACCTTTAGGCACTGAGATGGCAGCATGGATACTTGCAGCCCAGATTCCCTTACAGCCAGTTCTAGATGCCTACAGTCTTCCTTGACAGTGGCTCGTGAAATCTGCAAGTGCGTGCTGAAGTGCTTGTTTGACTGTTACTGCTTTTGGAGGATGACATTCTCACCTCATGAGAATCAATGTGTGTTTTACCACTGACTTAAATTCAGCTGGAATTTTTCCTTAATGTCTTGAAGCTAATAGCCTGTTACTTGCTACTAGCAAATAACTAGTACTAGAACAATTTTTGATTTAGCTCTGGAAATGAAACCTTCTTGATGTACCAGCTAACATTTTTAATCAATCCAATGCGAAAACTCTCTTATTCCTACTAGAATATTCTGTCTCTCCCCTCTTCCTTGGAAATGCCATTATCTTCTGTCATGTGTCAAAATATATCTACAGAGTATTGATATCAAGCAATTACATGAGACAAAATCATTCGTGTATGGTATGATGGCAGAAAGAACTGACTGCATTCTGAACTGCATCGCTTTATAGCAATGTGGCAAAGGCTTCAAAACTCATGGAAATGGGCAATGCATGTAAATTAGTTTGTCTAAATGGATTTTCATTAGAAGTGGAATCTAAGCAGTTCGAAAATCACTAATGTTCACTGGCAGGAGCCAAATGGCTGAGTCAACATCACTTTTAGTCTTTAATGCCTCTTTTCTGTAGTGCTGAACAACTGAAATAGTCTGATCAAACCTGGCATTGCAGAAAGTGCACTGTGCCAGACTGGTTAAGTCATAGACTGACTCATCCTTGGCGTATGACAAATGCTAAATGAGCTACTGATGCTTTGGTTTAGCTGGATACAGCTCCCTGTGAGATTGGGACGCAGACACTAGGAGGTATTAATAATGGGTGGTTCTGTCTGTCATGTGGTTTAATTATTCTTATTAAATCTCCACAGCTTTCTCTTCTACACCCTAGATGCTGATTATTTTAGCTATGCCATAAAGGAGAGAAGCCTAACACTCAGAACTAAAGAAACTAAAGAGTCATCAAGATTCTTAAAGTCATATTGTGCAAGACTTAAAGTTTCGATCTTAAATCCTTCATCTGTACATGCCACAACCTCCAGGATAAGAAGAAAGAGCTTACCATAAGCTGTAAGCAGGTTTATGCACTGAAGATATAAGAACTGTGCTCTACTGTCCATCCAAGAGCATATCTGTGCTCAGAGCATGCCCAACAGAGCTGTCGCTGTCACACAGTCAGGCTGGAGGTAGCTGTTCCTGTGAAGGCAGGTTCCTCACAGAGGCATCCTGAGGTTCAAAATACAGATGCTGCTGAAAGCCAAAACTTTCAGTGCTCAGGGATGGCTTTTTGAATGTATGTGTCTAAATCCTGCTCATGTGTTGTTATAGGAAGGTATATATATTGAGTGCAGAACAAAGAGACAAGAAATATGGTGACAAGACTTGTAGCAGTATTTCTTGCTGCCTCTTTTGGGATGTGGAAGTTTTCTCTGTAAGTCTTAGCCTATGGCTCTTTGGGAGGACTTGCAGCTTTATGGTCTTGTGCTCTGCATTTGCTTTGCTCTGAAGATTTGCTTTGGATTCAAGAAGCAAGATATGCTAAATGGAAAGCTGTTCTTCTAGTTGTATTTCAAAGTAGTTTCGTTTGCATTATTGGCCACCAGGGATATTCTTATCATGCAATTTGTCTATAGAACTGGCATAACTAACACAGCCAGGCCTGTCCCATTCTTGTTTCCCTTGAGCTCCATGGCATCCAACACTTCTGAATTTTTACAGAACATAGGAATGCACAGTTCACCTTTACAGTATTAATTGGATGGCAGTGCATTTAGGTAAAAAAACCCACAAACTATCTGAGAGCTGGCTTGGTTTAAGTTTTTGTTCATTGCCAGACTGTGACACCATTCTGCCTGAATCTACCTCAGTGATGCTCATCTGGTGCTCTCCTACATGAAATGTGTCAGGGAGATTTTTGCTATTTATTAAAATAAAAAAGAAAATGTAAAAGAAAATGTTAACAGAAAGTGTTTCTCAGTTATATCTGCTCAGTTATGAAACGGAGGTCCCAGTCTGCAGCCCAAAGACAAAACTTTTGCTCACATGCCAAGCAGGTGGTTACACCGAGTACACCTGCTTGTGATAAGGATGTCCACTCTGTTCAGGCACTAGATACAGATGCAAGCAAATAACCACACTGGAAAGCAGTATCTGCGAAACAGTCTCAGCTGGTTGAAGTCTTAGCCAGCTGGAATCAAGCTCTGGCAGCAACCTCCCATCTACTGTTACTGGCTCTCTTCCACCTAAGTCCAAAGTCTCCTCCTGCTTTCAAAACAAACATTGAAATTTAGCAAATTAACAGTTACTTGTGCAAATTCCTAGTTTAGTACAGCAAAAGTACAGCAATAGCTTATTGTATACCTCTTTTTTAAATCCTGGAGGCTGGGGTCAGTCCATGACAAGAGCTCCCAGAGTAGTAACACAAGGGCTGAAGTGCACTTGCAGATGGTAGGTAGAGGTTTGAACAGCACCTCTTGGTCAGCAACAGCAATCCTTCATTACCTCAACCTTTGCCAAATTAATTCCATAAATGTTTTAGTATTAGAATATTGGTAAACTAGAAAAATTAGATCTGCAGAATGAAGTACTGTCTTAGTTCATGAAGGCATGCAAGCCTTTAATGAAGGCAGTTATGATGTCAAACTAATAATCATAAGCTTAGAAACTGCTAACTGCCATGAAATCCTGCTCGTTGTCCTGCTATCTAGAGAATATGAGACAGGCCTAAAAAGTAAGAGACGGCCGTTGCTACTGGTGGCTCCTGAAACAATGAAATATGTTTGGTGTAGACATTCACTTTCCAGATCTGTTACTTGCACAGATACCACATCTTGCTTCAGCTAGCCACGAGACACACTTTATCCAATAAATTGACCAGGCAAGGCTATTCATTTGACCTTAATTACCCAAGTGTTCACCCAATACTGTGCAGGCAGACAACATCAGTTGACACATTAGACCTGCTAATAGTGATACTTAGCACTCCCTACCATTTTTCATCTTCAAAGCACTTTCCAAATTTGACTTAATATCTTTGAAGATGCCAAACTGTTTGCTGATATTTCACTGATAGTTTCTGCTCTTTCCAGAGCAGAGGACAAGATGCTATTTCCTAATTAGATTTCAGTAAAGACACTGCTGGCTTCCCTTTCTTCTCATCTGGTTTTCAGTACCCTTCTGTTTCCAGCAATCTGACCTCTTGCCAGTCAACACCTGGGGAATTATTTCCTTACTTGCCTTTTAAATTGCAGATAACAAATTGTTGCCAAAGTAAAAATCTCTTAATCTTTTTCAGGCAAATTTAAATGTTACACTCTTAACTTTCAGAACTCCAGTCCCTATACTAGGTAACAAAGTAGGAGTCAAATCATTCAAAAAATTAAGCTCAGTATTATGGTTTTTCTATCCTTCTAAAATTTTTTCTATGCAGAGTTTCCTGAATTCGTTCTCATTAGACTCTTACAAACATTTATCAGTTGCTTGAATGACGGTCCACTGTTTTAGTGGAAGCTTTGGTAAGTTGTTGAAATATGTTTGTGATTCTGGACTTTTCATGTTTTGATGGAGTGCTTAAAGCCACATACTGTATTTTACATATCATCAGCACTGCCACATCTGTCACTATTGGAGGTAAATGAGCTACTGGCAAAGTGCACTCTCTAAAACCACAAACAAGCATTTCCACTGAGGTCATGAGCAGTGTATAAAAGCATTTTTTGAAAAACAGTAAAAAGGTACATGTATCTGCAAAAGGCAGTTTTATGCCATAGAAAAAAATGGGAAACAGCAGAGTTTCAGTAGATGTGAGGACAGTGCATTACTCAGATGGTTTTGCAAAGTAAACAGAGAGCAGGTTGTTGGGAGACTGCTTCAGTGGGAAACTTTCTAGTCCACTGGAAAATTTTGCCTTATGCTACATTACAAAACACTCCCCTGTTGGATTTTAAATGACCTAGACATTAAGGAAGACTAATTTCCTTCTAGTCCTTTTTATTTTGTTTCATCCTCTGAACTATTTCTTCTAATTCTGCTCTAGCTGTAATCATCTTTCAAATCTGCATCTGTCGGACATAGTGCTGTCCATCGGTTGTCACAGCATAAATGCACACACACGCACACACTCACACTGCACACACATTTGTGACTGGCTGCAGTTCTTTCATGTGCAGTTCAGCAAAGAATTGAGCCTGCTTGCATTCTGTTCAACAAAGCACTTAAACGTAGAAGTGAGGATAAGGCTGAAGCTAAGCACATCACAATTAGCAATAGATTCTTTAATGAAAGGTTGGGATGGATGGTACTTACTGATACCTTATAAACTATAGGAAGAAATCTCCTTCCACTAACTTTCTGAGATGCCAAAAAAAAAATAAATCTATTTCAGTCAGCCAGTGGGTACTTCTGCCAGCAGAAAATCCATCTGGCCTAACTCTTAATAGGAAGCTAAAAACAGTAACAGTGAGAGAAACACCCGGATCAGAAATACTTGCTGAAGACACTATCACCAGCCAGTATACCAATGGGGACTCACTGTTTACTCCTCTGGAACTATAGGGTGAGCTTTCCTAAAAGAATAAAATATTTAAAAAAAAATACATCCACCACACACACACCCCCACACACAAAAAAAAAAGAAGAAAAGGAAGAAAAAAGCAATTTGCAAGTAGAAGAAAATAGAGGAGAGAGATCTCAGGGAGGAACAATTTTAAACCAGTCTACTACTCCCCCACAAGAAGCCATTCATAGAACAAAAGGCCTCTGAGAAGCTGTGGACTAAAAGAGCTCATATAGGAGGTACAGAAAACAATTTGTTTAAAAGAAAGAGCCACAAAGCAAAGGTCACTTCAAAGACTATGCAGAAATGGGGAATGTTGATGTGCTCCTCCCTTTTACACCGCAGTGTTGTCACGTTAGTGTGCTCTAGCCTACTTGTGAAATTATTTCTAAACACAGATCATCTTGGTATCATTTTCGCTGTTCTCTACACAGTTTTCAGGACTAAACTGTCCTCAAAGCTCTGGGATTAAAACACCATATATTTTAGTAGTAACACATCCTCCTGCAAAATGAAATGTCTGTGTTTGTTTGGTTGGTTTTACACAGTTTTATTTAGGATTCTTCACATATATCTCAACTGAGTGTCCAAAGATTTTCTTGTGCTTATTGTTCTGGAAGTGACTGGGTACACCCTGCACTGGTTTCAACTGGATGACAAAAGGAGGAGTGAAAGAAGGACTTCACTGTCCTGTAGCAGCCAATATTGAAGCAAGCACATACATTGTGAAGACAAAGAGCTTCATCAAACAATTCAGAAACCAAAGCCATATTATCCTTCCTGTTCCTGAGATATTTTGGTCCATCATCAATTTGGACACCTCCTTAAAGTTAATTTTCTATTTCTGGACCATTCATAGTATTTCAATTCCTGTTTGGCATAGAACAGCACATCTCAAGGTGGGTCTCCATTTACTCCTGCAACTGAGATGGATGGAAAGGTTTTGTATGAAAACAAGGTAGTTTCCCGAGGATGTCTTTAATAATTTCTTTTTCTGTCCATTATTTTTCAAGAATGCAAATTGACAACTGAAGTGCAACCATCAGGAACATGTAAATTCAAGTAAAAATTGTGCTGGAGGAATTTTGAAACCCAGTAGCAGGTGCAAAGTCATTCTGCTTTTGTAAAACTACCTTCTGCTGAAATGAAGGAATTTGAAGAAGATAATACAGAATTTTATTTCTCTAGGATTACAGCAATTCTGGCCTTCATTGACCATGCTCTAGAGCATTTGCCCTTGGTAGCGTTATAAAAATAGGAAAGAAAAAAAATCCTGTGCTTGTCTGCTACTTACCAATTCTGCAGACTTACTTTTCTCCAAGTATATGTACTGTAACACTTTCAAATTGAAAACAGCATCTAATCCATCCATGAGTAAGTTAACTTGTAGGAAACAGAGAACAAAAAGAGTGCTTTTAGATAAATCCTAATTAATTGTACATGCAAATGTCTTGGATGGATGTGGTCATGCAATTCAATTAGATGACTAATTATGTTGGAATTATAATACCATATTTAAATAGATAAACATACATAAAAGTGCCTGCCCAGGAGTTTGCATGCTGGAGTCTGGGAACAGAATAATTTATTGGCTCGTTAGTGCCACCTGTTGAAAGTTGAAAACTCATGCAAATGAAACAGCACCCCAATTAGGTGTCCATTTAGAAGGGCAATGTCTGTTTGCTTGGCAGGTGTGAAATAGTCATAATCTTCATAAATTTAACAGCTGGGATGGAAGTATTTGAAACACGGTTGCCACTCTGCAAAGGAAAGTGTAACATACCATTGGAGTTGCTGAGAAGAAGGACTCAAGCTCTTGAGACATGTGGCACGTTCATAATACCATAGCTATTCAGAAAATGAACTGGTTTTGCTTCTTGCCAGTAAGCTGTTCCAGTGCATATATCAAAATGGGCATCCCAATCAGAGAAGGCTCCTCTTTCATGAGCAATTCCATAGTAGTACTTCTCTGCTAATTAAGGGCAAGATTACTACTGCCTTACTCATGTGGAGTTTTGCTGGAACCAGGCTGACCACTTATAAGGCATAGTGCTATGCAACACAAGGTGGAGAAAGTA
This sequence comes from Mesitornis unicolor, assembly GCF_000695765.1. Classification (NCBI taxonomy): domain Eukaryota; kingdom Metazoa; phylum Chordata; class Aves; order Mesitornithiformes; family Mesitornithidae; genus Mesitornis; species Mesitornis unicolor. The sequence goes on along the minus strand of NW_010209733.1, from coordinate 103,799 downwards.
CCTGCTGTGTGTGTGGTAAGCAAATAGGAGTGAATTTAATATAAGTAGCTCTGCCAGTACACTGTGCCTGGCTGTAACAACATGGTGGCCTAGTTGCTGACGTCATTCTGAGGTCAAAAGAGCAAATCAGAGTAAAAAAGGTCCTAGAAGTCTGTTTTCATAAATAGTATTTCTTGCCTGCTTTACTATTTTAGTCTGCAAATAACATCCCTCTTCAGCTACATTTCCCCTTGGGTTGTACTTTATGGTCAAGTTCAATCGAAAAATATATCATATGGTCAGATCTGAGGCCTGGGCTGTGTTGTTCTTTGCAGACCAAATGTCACAGTTAGCAGGTTTGCCAAAGATGAAATAATGTATAAAAAAAATTATTAAAGAAATAAAATCTATTTATTTTGCAAAACCACTGATTTCATCCCATTGCCTACAATGTGAAAAGACACTCTGCTAATTAAAAGAGAAGAAGCTTGACAATAATACACAAAGTAGATGTAAATCATGTGGCTGCTTCACAGACATGTCTTTGTAAAATGTGGCATCATGACTCAGTCAAGTGGCACTTCAGGTGATGAAAGAAGACCCTGGTATAGCAGGATAAATCTTGATGGAAATTTTAGAGAGTATTGAGGCATACAGGATGGTGCAGGGAAGCTAGGACAATTTAGGCATGTTCTGTGCTCCTCAGTCTCTCTCCAGATCTAGAGGAACCTCAGTCAAGGAAAGACATTGAGGATTTAAGACCATCAAGTTTTCCTTTCATCATGGACTTCAAGTAGAGTGATAAAGCAAAAACACCATCTCAGTCTCTTTGCCTCTAGCTCTGCTGTGCCTTAAATCATAATGATTCATGCACATCATTATCTAGATGTTGAAGGACCAGAACCTATTACCAGAGCTGGGCAGACAAAAGTGACCCCATATTTTTTCAGTGTGTTAGACTTTTCAAAATCTTGTCTCGTTCTCTGTAGAAACAAGACTCCCTAATTAAAAGCCATCAGGGAGAAGATGACTGGCCCAGCCCTACAGCTGGGCAACTACCTGCCCTTGGCAGGACCTGCATTCTTTCCCCTGGGACACGTGTGAGGTGAGTTGACATGGCTGAGCAGCTGAGGGGCAACACTGCAATTCTGCCAATGCCAGGCTAAAGCATGGCCTTCTCCATGAATTGTCTCCATTTCACTGCCTTATCAAATTCTCATCCATCTTCACTGCATTTCTTTGAACCAGTCTTCCCCACAACTTTAAGCTAAACATATTATTAAATCAAATAGAATTGTCTACAGCATTTTTGACCTTTCTGGTTGACCTTCCCTACCACTGACAGATTAGGCTGCCCAGATGTTTGTCCAGGTGTCACTTTCACAAAATTGCCAAAATATGGGGTGTGTCCACCTATTTGGCTGGGCTTTCTAACATTTCTATGTAGGTATTTGAAAGGATAATAGGGTACAGAAATCATTCCACCCAAATGAAAGTAAACCTTTGTCTGAAACATCAACTTTGATATCATGAGCAACCTTAAGCACAATATTTTTGGCACAAAATACTTCCCGTTTCAATTTTAATCCTTTTTAAACATTATTCTTTTCCAGTTAAACACCTGTTTTAGCCTTACAGAAGCTGATTCTATAGAATTATATTCAATACCTATTATTCTTCCAAGTGGGAAAGAACTTCAGAGAGAAAAGTAGAATAGCTATTATGACAGTAGCACTTTATTATGGAGTAGCTTTTCGAAAAAAAAGGTAAGTCAGTGGCTTTGACAGATAATTATGGACTCCTATTACAGAGCAGAATATAATAAAAAAAATTAAATATGTAAAATGTCTTCCACATTTCAAATATATGTCAGCTATGTTTTCCTCAGTTAAATGACTTGCCAATTTAATGAAGCAGAGTTCTTTTAAATGTAAAAGATGAACTCTTTGGGTTTCTTGCAATATTTATGTTAAAAATATTGTAAATATTGCTTTCATGCATTATTTGGCTCTTTAGGAGAAATATTTGGAAATGATTCAACACACTTAATCTTGTTTGCCTTTGTCATGCAAAATGAGAAAAGATTTCACAGTAAAACACTCTACCAATATTCTACTCCTCTACTAATATGACTTGAAAATACTCAGGTTTTCAGGGTTAAGCACAAATAAACAGCACACATAAAAGGTACTTTGTGATTACTTATAGTGCATTTACCATCTACCTTCACTCATGAGTAAGCTAATTTGGAAAACTTTTGTTGCTGGACTGACCTAAGTACTCCAAGGCAAGTAGCTTGAAACACTTAGAAAAGGTCTGATTTGCAAAAATTGAGGAATCCTCTTTTTCCATCTATTGCTAGTATTTAAAGCATGCTACTTATAAGGAGTTTCAAATTGGCTATCCAAAATCAATAGTTGCTTTTAAAATTGGAGGTCTTAGGCTCAGCTCCAAAGAGTGAAAGACCAGAAAGCAACTGGCTATATTGTGCTCTCAATTTCTGGGCTCCGACAAAAGAAAACCTCCAGCTGCATTTGTAGCCTCACAAAATGCAGACATTAATTTTTACTGAAATGAATCCCCTTGCATGATATGTCCTATCTATGTACTTTCTGCAAATTTCTCATGAAGAAACATAAACATAAACGAACCAATTTCAGATCTTCATCCCTATCTTAAGGGAGCTATCAGCTTTCACTCTGTTGAAGAGGATTTTACCAATACATCCAAGATATAGAGGGTTGTGTCTAACAGGACAAGATGACATCTCCTCAGTATTGCCCTTGGCATTTGCATTCATATTCACCTGGGGGGTTGTCAGCTGGTGCAATGCCAGGAATAGAAGAATGATAACAATAATGGGATAAAGCAAAGTAGCGTGCCAAAATCCCAGGAACCCTGCCAGACTCAGAGATAGCTTGTTCCACCAAAGAACTAAAATGGAAAGACTATCATCTTTCTCTCTTTTCTCCAAACGCAATAGTTATTAAGAAGACTTTGAGCTTGTCTCTGCTACTGTAGCCCTGCAGGAGCAGATGTCATCTGCAAAAAGCAGGAGTATCTCCTGCAAGGTGTGGAGAGTGGCTGATGAAGAGTGCTTTGTAGCACCAATTCCTAGTCATTCACTGATCTCCTGCCTTTCCATTTCTTTTATTCCTGAATGGCATATCCTGCGAGTATCAACTCGAAAGATCACTTTTGACATTGACTAAAGAAGTTTTTTTATTGTATGCTGAGGATGCTGTGATCCTCACCTGCTATTCAATACAACAGTCCTGCTACATGGTGGGTACCTAGTCCACTTCATGACAGTGGGTTTTCATGGATTTCAGTTAAAGAAAAAGTAATTATTATATTGCATCTCCATATACTATGCACTAAACGTATCTCATGTGTTAATGGAGTGAAAAGCCTGGGGGAAAAAAATGAGCTACTGAATAACAGGACTTTAGAGTAAACAGGTGAATTTATTCATATTTCGTTTTGCAGGTAGTAAGTTTACCCAATGCTAACTTGGACCACATCTACAAATGTTGGTGATAAAAAAACGCTTCTGTGTTTCAGTTGATACACATCAGAGAACTCCACTACCAAACCAAAAACCACACTCAGACGTGTTCCTTGGAGAAAAGTAGACTAAAGATATTGTCTCTCTACTTCCAGACAGGGCCTGTTCGTTGTGGCTGGTGAAGATGATTATCTCAGATTCAAAACCAGTAGAAATAACCTTTCCAGCTGCCTGAAAGACAGTGGCTGTTCTTAAAAATATAGTAGCAATTACCTATACACAGCTGTTTTTTCAAAGACATTATTAATTTGGGGAAGATTTTTTGGGTTTGTTGGTTTTTTGTTTGTGGGTTTCGTTTTGTGTTTGTTTTTTTTTTGTCTCCCCTAGTGCAAGAAGTACTAATATTAGAAAAGTGAAGCGTAATGGTCAAGGAATAGGTTTTCATCAGAGTCATAACTATAATCCCCGTTGGATAATGGTATGCAGAGTGTTCACTTGCGACTGTACTCACAGAATTACCCTTGTTTGAGTATGTTTGAATAATGGCACTGTGCCAAATAAAGACTGTGAGTTTCTTATTTCTCACTGGGATCCACCAGAGGCTTTTCTTCCTGATTAGCTCTTCTGTCAAATTTCCTTGTACCAAATCCTTTTTGTTCTATGTGGTAGAAACCGTCTGATGCCTTTTTGCTCTGCCTTCAGTCCTGTGGCAGGCTCCTAGGGCAGCTCACCGATGCAGAAGATTCTGTGCAAAAAGCATCTTTTAGAGCACCTGATGTAAGCCTCTACCTTATTCTGAAGCAGACAATCCGCTGACTTGTATGAACAACAGGGACAGCAACAAAATACTAAGATTTCAACAGCAACTCACTTTGAGTGAATATTTGCTCTAGATCGTATTACTGACTCTACATTCATCAAAATAAGCAACTGTTTGTTTTAATACATATGTTTTTGGATTCACATACAAAGGAGCTTCCCTACTAAACAAGATGGACTGGATTCCTGATGACAGCCCTGGTGAGGAGCACTACAGGGGTGATGACCTGAGATGGGCAGCAGTTAACAATCCCAACGCCATCCTGTGTTCACAACACTTTCATAGTATCAGGAGACTTTTGGTTGTCAATAGAGCTAGCTGCAACTGTTGCTCTGTGATTATCTTCACCATGAACCAGAAAAGATTTAGAATAATCTCTCTCTCCATACCTATCTCTTCTCTGCTTACACCTTTTTCTTACTCCATGCATTTGCAAAGTGACTGTCTGAGACCTTACTTCTGCTCAATGTGGAGGTTAGTTCCAGATTAATTAATGATACAGCTTGCTTACTCAAGGTGTTATTTAGGGGCCCCAAATCAGAGTAGGGTAGGGTCTTTGCCAGATACTGTGCAAATGTGCAGCTAGAAAAAGTCATGCAAGAGTACTTTACCCAAGGCCACAAAGAAAATCAGAGGCAGAGAAAAAGCAAACATAGATCCCCAGAGTAGTGCCTTTACCACTTAGCCTTGGATCATGATTTCACCATGGATGTTTACTTGGATTCTTACAGACTTGCAGGATGAAGACCTCAGATTGCCTTGGCCATAACACAGTTTGTAAGCGGCCACCATAAAACTTTCCCTCCCAAATGAATTAGATCCTCAAAACATAGTGAAAGGCCTTGCAATTGTCTCAGCATTGCCAAGCTAACCATCTTCCCAAAAGTCAATCATTGATTTTACACAGTCAGAGCCACTAGACCATTAGCGCATATCATATACGTGAAATCTCTCTTTGCAAATGGCACTTTCTCATTAGTCCTTCTGGACCTTATTCCATACTCATCAGTGGTACATTAAACTTCAGGGGAACAGCACAGCAGCTTGCTCCCACAGCGGTAGCCAATTTGCCCAAAAAACGTGAGCACATTTGCCTCAAAAGAGTTAATGGCATAACTTGCTGCGGCTTTTTCACAGAAAGCAACCTTGCAAACCTGAGGTGTCTATCCAATATGTTGTTTTATCTGCAGCAGTGCAAAGTGGGTGGAGCAGAGAGCACAACTGAAACATGAACTCTGACAGACACAGAGAAAAAAGCATTTGCAGCCACTGTCTGTTTGGTGCAAAGTTTTGGTTCATTAGCCTTGAAATGTTTCATTAACAGAATGCTTTCGGTATGCTATAAACAAACTGTGAGTGCCCTTGCATGCAACAGCACCCTGTCAAAAATGAACATGGTTTATTCCCTTTTGTAAAATATTTAGAAAATGAATGACAAAGTTAAGCAATGGTCATGTTTGTGTGATTTAAACAAGAGTAACATTGTGGTAACAAGCACCTAAAAATACATTTGTTCGTTTCTAGTCTCACAGTGCCATGGTTTTGTTTGTGGCTCAGAAGTACAGTTCTCTCTACCTTTTCTATTCTTTTTCCAAATGTTTTAAAAATAGAAAAAATATATAAATGCACACTGGTACATTTAAGTGTTCTGAAAATTATTTAAGGTCAAAGTTTCTTTCTACATTTGATCTGAACGACTTCATGCCCATCCTTGGTCTTGTATGTAAAGGTCAAATATTGCAATGTTTATTCTAGCAAAGCTTTCAGTGAAGGCAGACATTTTTTTGTGGTACATAAACACAAGTACCAGCAAACCAAACTGAAGACAGAGTTTTGACAGAAGAAAAAGCTTTGTAAGAAGATATTATTTTGGATCAAATAAACAGAAAGAAAAAAATACATAAACAAACAAATAAATAAAATAAAACCTGATCTGAATCATAGCCCACATTTTAAACTTAATTTTCTCTGAGATTAGAGAAATTTTTGCTCCTTGTCCTAGGCTTTATGATATTTGCTCACATGTTTTGACAACAAATTGTCCTGGTTCAGGGCAATGAAGAAGCCAAAAATGCTCTAATACAATGAAGCCCAGTGTTGTCCTTGAAGTACTTGAACCCATGAAAAAAGGTAATTTTTTCTGACTCTCATTAGTTGCAGACAGCAATTAAGTTGATAAAAAGTCAGCATACAAACAAGATCTCATAAAAGAGTCTTCATAATATTTTGAAAATGTTTCCTTCTGTAGTGTAAATCTCTCTTTTTTAGGGTTTTGAGTGAAATGACAGATCCTAAATAACTAACCTTGTATATTAACCTTAAGAAGGGTTGGACTAGAAGGCATAAATCCAAACAATTCCTAAATTACCTTGGATAACTCATCTAGGTCTAGACCTTTTGGAGGATTTAAGTTTTTAGCTCCTTTGTCTATGCAAAAGTTTGAAATAACATCAGTGTTGCTGGGTCAGCTATCACAAGAAAGGTCTAAAATAGATTGAGAGTAGTTGCTGAATTCATATATGTTTTGCCCAGATATGGGACTTCCTGCCCAGGTTCAGCATCGGGCCTGCTTCTTACCTTCTGTAATCTCTGCTGGTGTACCCATTGCAGTGAGACCAACAACAGCAATTGCCTTTCAGGATCTATGACTGTTTCTCAGTGTAGGTATATTTATGACTCACATGTACCTTTTCCCACCTGGAGAAGTCTATAGTACTGGGGGTCACAACAAATACCATGAGAAATGGGGAATAATCCTGCGAGTCTTCAATTCAGTTGAATTTCCAATGATGTCAGCAATAACGTTGGGTATGGAACTGTGTCTCTTGCTATGAACATTTTTTTCAGGAATTAAATTGGATATTATCTAACCAAACCATTTTTTGCTAGGGGTAATTTTGGTTTCAGATAACTTCAGAAGAAGAAACAGCAATGGAATTGGGGAGGGGGGATAGACAGGGGGAATCTGGCCTTAAGTCTTTGCCGTGTAAGTGACCGTGTAACACTTTATTTGCATATCTAGCATTTAAAGGGTTACGCATGTAATTATTTAACATAACTCCGAATAAGCTGTTTGATTTTCTTTTATCACGAGCCAAACATTAGGCTTCGAAAGGAATTCCTTTAAACTTCAATAATATAAAGGCACATTGCAATGTGAAAGCTACAACTCTAGCTTAAATGAGTCAGACATAAAAGTATTTATGACTGATATTCTCTGAATATACCAACTTCAGACACTTTAAAGTCTAGTTCTGCTGTATGAGGATAGGTACATGATTATCAGCCATTGCACATCTGCAGAACTCTTACCTTTAACCAGAGTCCTGTCCCTAAACTTTTTTTCCTGTTTTAAGGAAAAAAACCTCAATATAGCAAGCCACACCAGCCCGTCAGCACCTGAAGCAAGCAAAAGCAATTCCTTTATGAACTTCCCACTAGTTATTTGTTTTGTGAGGTTCATGGAGTAAAAGAATAAAAAAAAGCCAGTGAAAAAACAGCGTGTCCCAGTGAAAAGCATTGCACATGAAAGAGAGAAAGAAATGAACTGAATGTTGTTTTTTCTTTATGAAATAGCAGATTGGATCTTAGGCTTTTTACAAACTCTAGCACAGGTGATCATCATTTGTTCTGTCAAAAGCATTTTCAATGACATGACCAGAACAATGCGGCTGTGATTACAAGGATCAGCAGGGATTGAAAGATACTCAGGGCATGTACCAAAGGGATATTTATAGCAGTGCTAAAAACATTTTCTTTTTAAAAAAGACTCAAAAATTCTAGGAACAGAAGATTTGAAATCAGAGTTGCTCCAATTGGTTTTGCAGTCACCATGCTAACGAGCACAGCCATGTCCTCTCACAAACGAAGGCTAAGCACACTAGTTGAAATGTTATTGTCATGAAGTCAAATCCAAATGTTGAAGAGGAAAATTGAGATAGTTTTCACTGTGAACTTTGATGTGAAGCATCACAGCTTTTGGAGAACAGCCATACCTTTGATCTTGCAGAAATTGTGAGGAATCAACCACCTTAAACCCCAGTCATTCAGCAGTTGATTTATAATGTTATAATATGACTTAAAGGACTTTTCCAAAAGTAATGTAACCAGCTAAGGGGTAAAAAAATATGACAAAGATTTAACAGAAATTTAAGCAATTCTGGTAGCATGCAATGTAAAGTTCATAGCAGACTCTTAATTTTCTGGCAGAAACACTGAGATATCCAAGATTCAAAATAAGTCTGACTTCTAACAACAGTGAATCAGATAAATGCAGCCATTTGGGAGCCTCAGCCATGCAGACAGCCATGGGGGTAGGGCAGTGTGGGGCAGGAGGAGGTAGAGCCTAAGGAAAGGGGCATCTCCTGATGGCAGACTGGCTCCCCAAAGCCTGTCTTCAGTGGTAGGGAGCAGAAAACAGCTGCAAGGCAAAGGCTGCCAACTTCAATTCTCTCTCTTAGTGGATCATTATCAAATAAGGAGGTTAATGAGAGTGGGGATTGCCTTTACAGTAAAGGTCTGCCCCGTGCTCACCCAGGCCCCCTTCTCTGGTGGGTCAGGAAGTCCTTGCTGGCAGCAACCCTCAGGAGCTGCTGCATAAGCTGGTGGCACAGCCACTGCCAGGCATGTGGAAAAGTCCCTCCAGGACAGACCCTCTGGTAGCTGCCAGAGACAATTTCCTGAGCACCTTGTGTGAAGGCAGAGAGAAGGGTCTGGGGTTTGGCAATGCCTGGTGCCCCATGTCCCCTGCTTCACTGTTGACCACATCTGCATGTGGCTCCGCAGCGGCTTTGCTCCCACGCACTCTCAGCCGGGAAGTCTTTCAAATGCACTTCACCTACAGCTTGTTGTGGCCTTTCCAAATAGCTGCATTTTGGTTATGTTAAATGAAATGTTCCTGAAGCACATTCTACTGTTTCCCATGAGAAGGCCATAGTAAGAGTGATCACAATACCAGAAAATACCAAACAAGGTAGATTTTATGTGCTGTCTCTCACTTAAGTTTGAAAACTTATGCCTCTGTCAAAGATTCCTCCTATAAATGAAGTGAGCAGAAGCTTTAGATTTGAGATATCTTGTTTTAAAGATGCTCAATAGCATTTCTACATCAATGTGAGCAAGTACAGAGCGAGGTGAGCAACTGTGTTTTCAGTTGCGTGGCCAAACTAGAAAAATAAAAACAAAGACCATGACATTAAATTAGAAGAGAGGAAGTACTCTTTTGTTATACTTTTACTGAGCAACTATTTTAAATTCTTCCTTTCCAGCATAAGCAATACCCATAATGACTTTTTGTTCAATGCAGAACTGAAAGATGTTTTTGAAATAATTTTTCAATCAAAATTATTCACTTTGTTTAACTCAAAACTGTCAATAATTTCAGACAATCTCAAACTGTATTTTGAGACTATAAAATATTCAGACAAAAATTATCTAGCTCTAGTTAGAACATCGGCTCCTTAAAAGCATACATGCATCATGAATCCTACTGTCTTTCCATAATTTTTACCTTACTTGAACACCAGATCCTGCATTTCCTCATAACAACTATTTGTTTCTTGTACTTTCACACTTGTTTCTCGCAGCATTGGATCTACCTTCCCAGATAATTTTGCTATTTCAGGTTTCAAATTTTTAGAATGGTCTGTTTGGGTAAAATTATTACCTGTAGCCTACAGCAAATGGCTTTTGACATCATGTGGGTTTTTTTTTTTCCTTTTTATTTCTGGAGATTTGTAGGATACAGGTGAAATTTAGCAAAACAAAATTTCTCAGTGCTTTGAGAAGTTCCTGCCATAAATCTTCCTGCTAAAATATGTGCTAGGCATGTCTTAAGAGAAATCTTATACAAGAACATGGCTTGATCAGCATCCCAGTGAGATACAGGATATTTTTCAGCTAGGGAGTTAATGGATGATGATACTATATTTGGCCAGTAAAAATAATGACACACTTTCCCCTGGTCTACAAGAACTACTCCCACATTGATTTTAACTTAATATCTCCCTCATTAGGAACCTGCACAGAAGTTTGGCAGAAATACCCAAGACACTTATTGGATCATTCTCTGGTAATAATAGATATTGCCTTTTTTCTGAGAATGTACAGGCTAATCATAAAAAGAATAGCCTTGAAACAAAAGCTTTTTACAAAATACAGATTTTTATCAACTCCATCACTGTTGAGGTTAAATATTTTATGGAGCTAAATAAAACTCGGACTTCTCCACTTTCACATTGTGGGATGCAGTAAAAGCTTAAGAGCCTGGTTCACCCCACTGCCGAATGACATCCATTACACATCAAATGCCCTTCACTTTACAGTGGACTCTGACTTTGATACCATCAGACTCTCAAAGCTCAGGTAACTTGATACATAATTTCAAAATGGAAAAGTCCACGCCGATAGCTGGGAGTGGCTTTTCGGAGACCTACTGTGGTTGAATCCATCTGCTCACTGACCAATATACCATAAAGCGTTCTTTTCCTTACATTGAGCCAAATGATTAAATACATTTCTACTTATCAAAGCCTCTGTTTAATTCCATTGAACTTTACAGGATGTAAGTACTGGCTTAAGTGCTAAACTCGAGCCTTGGACGTGTCAGGCCAAATAAGCGCTGGCACCTGAGTGCTGTGAGCCCTTCTGATGGGATAATGAAGGTGTCATCAAGCTTGTTCCACAGCTGAGAGACCAGGAGGACACTCAGCTGATTGCTCTTGTAGCTAAGAAGGCGACCAAACTGTTTAACGGTGACACAATTGAGACTAATAACTTGACTAATAACTCATTGCCTGATTGTTTTTTTTTAAGTGCACTTGTGAAAATTAAAGCTCTGGGTCTGGGGCATGAAACCATTATCTATGCAACAGCTCACAAAGAAGGTTATCTAATAACATGAGAAATCTATTAGACTCAGTGGAAGCAAGAACTAAAGAGAATAAATCATGCAATAATGGTAAATCATATCTCTAATTATGAACCCATACAGGAGGCCAGAGGAGAAATATGTCCCTAGGACCACAACGTGGTATTTCTCGTCCTCTCTCCTGTGTTAGAAGCATTCAAACATATCCTCCCGCCTAAATTCCATCAATCCCATGGCAATTTCTCGACAAAACTGGCATGCTTGGGAAGGAGATGACTAGTGAACACGAGTATGTTATTTCTTCTAAATGGCTCACAGACAAGGAACCTCACACCCTTTTCTCTGTCACTGATGCCGGAAATCCCTGCATTTAAAACTTATGGGGTCAGAGGAGCTTCAAGCCCCATGCAACTCCTTCAAAACACGCCAACTCTGCCTGTGATGGAGACAGGCCCTCTGCTCATCTGTTCCTACACACCCTCTGGTTACATCTACAGGTCCCCTCTCTGTTGCCCCAGGGAATCTGAGCAGTGGCCTGGGCTGAGACCCAAAAGACAGAGGCAAGCAGGAGTAGAACCACGAGGAGATAAAGCATATTTCACCTCTCATTTCAAAGGCAACGGAGGAAAACAGCACATGGTAGTGGGACCCCAGAACACAGTGTTTTATTTCTCCACTGCTCTCATGCAAGACGTCTGACAAAGCCACTCCTTCCTCTGTTTCAGCTTTGAGGGATTTGCCATATTTAGCATGCTGGCATCATCTGGAAGCACTGTGGATACCCTGTTATGTTGGTGGCCTATCTTAGAAGCACTCCTCAAGGTAGCTGTGTGTATCTGCCCAGTGCATCAAGCTGTGCTAGTGCAAACACACCATCAGGAGAAAGCCAGTGCAGAGCACCAACAGCACAGGTTACCCTTATCTGCAGCGATCCAGTCAAGCATGTCTTTGTGCAGCCAAGGTATTAAGGGTATTAAGGGTCAGATTCATCTCACCTAAATTCAGCATCTAGAAAGTAGACGACATGACTTTCTCTGCAGTCCCATTTCCAGAGAAATATTTCAATCTATTTTGGGCCTTTATCTTAGGATGCCTTCATTCAGCCTGTGGACTGAGGAGAGGTGTTGTGCTTGGTTTTTCCACATCTACTGCGTAGTTTGAGGACACGTCCCTCTCCCAGATTTTTGATCTCAGCAGCATATAGTAAATGATCAGTGAGAGACGTATCTGTGAGGACTAAGAACTTGATACTGTCTAGCTATCATCAGCACCACTAACCAACAGTGCAAGCATTCGTCAGGAGCTACACAGTCCCACAGTAACTTTTTGTTATTTTGTTGGAACTGAGGACAGTGTGTACTTGGGAATTGTCCTGGTTGGAAAGACTTCACACCAACTGGATGTGCAGAAAAATGGACCTGGTTCAGTAGAAATGCAGCATAAAAATCATTTCAAGCATCTAAATAAAAGTAAATAAACCACAAAATGACGTAAATAATACTGCTGAAAACATCATCAGACTTTTAATTTTAGCTCAAAAAAACTGTCGAGGGCCCAGTTTATCAGGAAGCCACTGCTTAACCGCTTTTGCATGCGCAACTGTTTTCTTAGGCACTCACTTTGGTCCAAGTCCTGTTCTAATTTCTTTCCATGGCAATCAGCATTTCTTGCTGACAGGAGGCACCTCTGCAGGCAGCACTGTGGTTTTCCATTTAGAGGTCAGTTCAGAGGTCTGTGCATCTGTAGAGTCATTTTCAGATGGCTTACTCCAACTGGGTGAAAGGAGAAGCAAGGGCTCAGTAGGTGCCCTGCAGAGAGGAAGGACCATTCCCCCTCCTTGCCCTCCTGTGGAAAGCAGAGTTCGTAAAGGTCGCCTCATTGTACCTGGATTGTTAAGGAAATATTGCAATTCATGCTAAATAAAACAGTCCTGAGGCCAAATAACATGACCTCGTCAAAGCCATATTGCACAGCACTTGGTTCCGGGTTTCTTCTGGATCTTATGGTGCTGCCATCAGGCAATGACATGCTAGTATGCATATAAGGGGACAAATTCTTCTGGGTTAATGTTCAAGTACTATGTAAGGTACAGAGAGCTAGAAAGTTTGCAATCTCTCTTGTACTGCCTCTTGGGAATGGCCATGAGAACTTGCCATACCCTGATAGGAACCACGAAATGTGCAATAAAACAGCGTGGATGACAGGGAACTACTGGTCTAGTCTGAGCCTGAGCCCCAACCCTGCTTTGTTTGCGAACATAGATATATCCAGGGAGGCAAGGTTGTCATTAAATACAAGCTAAGGCCATTTTTCACCTAAAAAAGAGATGACCAGTCACCCAACACCCCAAATGACATGTTCAGCTGGATACTACCTGTTCAGAAAGGGTTTGCAACCCCATTTCCAGTAAAACAGTTGTGCCTACAAGGAAATAGCAGGAAAACATCTTGAAAGATGAAGTTTATTTTATCTGATGTACATGTTTAATGAGGAAATTATATACATAGAGCTTTACGCTGTTTTCTTTCAGCAAGGCAAATTTAGCTAAATCTTTGCACAGTATATCTGAAAACAGAAAAAAGTACTAACCCTTTAATTGAAACCTTTTCCATTTACACAGGAATGAAACAGAATAAACTCCACATTTCCACACTTACATATTACTGTAGACATAAAAATATTCCGGTGGGATCACACAGTCAGAAATCACCTACTCAAGGGGATATGAATGATGACTTCAATAGAAGATGGACATAAATTTTAATTAGTTGGTTATTTGATCTTGTGTTGTTAGTGGTGGAGGATCTCAGAAGGGAATTAAGTATGCTTAAGACTGAAATTGCTTAGAACCAAAGCACACTGCAAGGTAAGTTAGATACCACTAAATTAAAAGAAACTTTGCACCAATTAGGGATACAATAAAATAAAAATGGCAATTACAATTAACCAGTCAAAAAATGCAAGTGAGAACAAATCAGCTATGGGGATAACTAAATTTATCCTCGGCTTAATCAGACCTGCTAAGTATTTTCAAGCAGATCTGAGAAAAAAGTATTAACATTTCTGGGAACATTTTCTCCTGGAAGAGACAATTTAAGAACAGAGAAACTAGGTCCAGTTTTTTTTCTTTTATATGTTTTTCATTGCATTTCTCCTTCTATTTTTACATCCTAAGCAAAGCAGCTCTTGCATCATTTATATACTTTGCTTCCTTTTGCCAGTATTCCAGTCTTTCTACCTAGTATCTATTTCCTTATGTCAGGAATACCCATAAAATTGTCACACCTTCAAAAAAAAGGGACCAAATTATTTATTCTTTTATAGTTTTGCAATCAATAAAATTGTGTATGTGTAGCTTAAGATGAGGCTGGGCACACAGGACTGCAGCCTGCATTGGAAAGCGAAGCAGGACCAGAAGAGACGCCTGCATTCTGGCCAGCAATCACCCATGCTGGGAAACTGCTGGCTCGGCGCGTGGCACAGTTTTGACCTGTGCCAAGCGTCTCGTTTTTTCCTGACAAGGTCTGGGCACAGTTCAGAGGTTGGAGTAGACCGGGGAGCACTGCCAATAAGCAGCAGGGGATGCAGCTACTCTTCTAGGGGATGGAGAAAATTAAGCCGCATGGGTCTGAGCCATGCCAGGCCACGCCAGCTGGCCTCCGGGCCTAAGAAAACTCCCATTTATTTACTACTGTATATCCAGCTTCTACACACAAGTGTTTAGACTGTCTTAGCAGCGTGTAATGAAATCAATCAGTCCTGCTCATTACTGGCACCCATTTTCCTGTTCTTGATTTTCAGCATTTGGAAATTGCTATGTTCAACATTACAAAGGAGATTTCAGCTGTCTGAAATTTCTGTGATGTTGCATAGACACACATCAGATTTCTTTCTAATAATTAAGTCCATATTAGATAAATGGATGCTTAACAATGGAAAATTGTGGAAAGTAGTTTCAACTTTTTGGCATATGTTTAATGACAAAAAATTACTGATAATTTAGGTTAAAATTTGTAAATAATTGAATCATCAGATAAAGCTCATGAATGTTCTACAATGTCAAAGAAATGAACTAATGAGCCAGAATCAGCATTGACAAACTGCATTCAAGTGAACTAATGATTAAAGAAGCCTCATGATCACTTTCATCCTCACCTACAGTTTCCTCCCCCTTTTCAGGGAAAAAAGAAAATAATTTATCCAATTGACTTGCTACAGATCTTGCATTTTTCAGCCTTTTTGCTCCATCTCACAAAGCTCTGGCCACTCTACACACAAGATAATCAAAATCTGTTGACATCCTTCTACCATGGTCGAGTGTGACCTTCTTCTCTAGCAGGAAACTGTCAGAAACTGCCTGCGCAATCTAAATCACATTCCTATTTCATTGCTCCCTTTGAATGCTCCATTAAATAGAATTTTACTATAGGAACAAAAAAGGCCAGTCTTCTTTTCTAATAAATATCAACAGATCTAGATGCAATACAAACATCATATAAAGATTCCTGTTAAATCTAAGTACCTAACACCTTTCCCTTTCATCAAATCTTCAACAGTATAGTATCAATTTACATTCTGATCCTACATGTCTACAAGCTTAAATACATGACAGTTCATACTTAAAGTAACGTTTTTCCCATATTTTCAGTATTGTAATTTACTAATAATCTGACTGTTCCATTGCCTGAGGAAGGGAGGAAGATCTGACCCCTCTTCACTAGGGGAGAAAGGAGCCTTTATTTCATTCTATGTTATATTACAGATGTTTTTCTCTTTCTGTTCAAAGTAAAGCAAACTTCTAACATTTGCAGAATTGGAGTTTTCTGGGAACTTGCTGTAAAACAAAGTAGAGAAGTTAGGACATTGTTTGCCCTATGTATATTCCTGCACATACAAGAGTGCATGTACACTAGTAATAATATGTACACTAGTAACAATAATATGAAGCGGGTGGTGTAAAGGAGTACAAAGCCAAATTGTCTTACCAAGCTTTGTATTTAAGAATAGCCATAACCATACAACTATAATTTGGCAAGCAAAATGTGAGTCCCTTACAAAATAACAGAACAGCTCTTAACAAAAAAAAAATCAGAACATACAGACAGAATAATAAAAAGGCAACAAACAAATCAATCAATAAGCTTGAATTTTTCTAAGGGTCTTTAAGAGGGAAAATTATGTCAGATGAACTAGATGATAGCAATTTTTAGTCAAACTACTCTATTCATGGATTTTAAAGATCCTAAAGTTCTTTATAAGTTAAAAAACTGCAGAAGAACCTCCAACACATATTTATACATGGATTGAAAGCAAATGGCCATGTATTTCTTCACAAGTGATACAGATGTAGGAATGAAGAGAGTTTTGGCCAAAGAACTGTTAACAACTTTACTCAAAATTGCTATGACAGTCCTAAGTTTGATTTTAAAAATAAGCGCAGGCAAATGCATGTACACAGCTGTATTTAAGCCTAACTTTGAGGAGTCTAGCTCTGAGGATTCGTGCAGAGTACTTAGGACATAGGTCGTTAAGGTCTTATCTAAAAGATAATCTCCCTAAAAAATAATGGAAACCTATTGCTCCAGTCACCCAGAACTGGACAAGGCATTGAAGAACATGCTTCAGGAGTAATCCTCTACTGGCAGGGGAAGAGATTAAATGGTCCAATAGCTTTTTCCATCTTTAGTTGTTATGATTGCACTGTAATCTGACTAGTGCTACTCGCCTGAAGAGGGGAAGAAGACCTCAACCTTGGGGGTAGGGAAGGACACAATATTTCATTGTGTACAATATTTCAGATGCTATTCTTCCCAGAGAGCTCCTCTCAGATTAGTGTTGTTGGGAAAGGTTTATCATTTGCATTCCCATTTCTGCAGTCAACCCAAGTAATATGATTGTGGCATTAAACTTATCCTACAAAAGGTATTTGTTTAAGACATTTCTTTTCCATTATTACTCACACAATGAATGTATGCACTAGGTTTCTAGAAGTCTGCACCAAAAACAACTTTTAAGCCCAGAATCACATTTCCTCCTCCATCGGCCTTAATTCCTCTATTGAAACTTTTTGCTGACTAGTTGAAAGGGGCTGTTCAGTCACTTTGCAAAATCCAATATGCGATTTATTCCTACATTTCAAAGGAAGAATGGGAAGCTTTTCAATCTCTACAAAGGAACCGAGAAATACTGATCAAGCCCAAGTGACAAGGGGACAGATGTAGGGTGATGAGTGAATTCTATAAGATGCTTGAAAATTTGGATCAGTGAAGATAAGTGTCTTCCAGGAGCAGCAATTTGATTCTCCCTAGCACAGCTCATTTGGCTGAGTAGAAATGTGGCAATTCCTCTTCCAGTCTTCAAGAAGCACAGACTCCATCTGAACAAGGTGGACATGTTGTGGAGATGAAGCATACTACTAAAGGGGCTCACCTGCATTGTAACTTATTAGAGCCTCTAAATCCAAAAAGTCTGAATAACAAATGCATTTGAAACTCTTTCTCACTCAAGAATACTGCTTTTGCTATCACCGGCTCTGAAACTGATTATCAACTTCATCTATGTGTTACGCCTTTTGCCCCAGACTTGCTCAAGTTCTCTCCACTGTTGTATTGCACACAACATATTTAATAATAATTTCTCAAAAACATCCCTCTCAGCTCTTCACTGCATTATGTGGTACTTCCAGCCACACAGCAGCATCATCTGCTAGTGTGCTTTTAGCTCCCTGCAGAGCCACATTTAGGTTCTCCTGTTATAACTGAAGGATCTGACTTGGCACTGTTTTGACAATGAATTTTACGCAAAATTTCCTATGAGATTCATCCCATTAAAAGTGGGCAGGTTGCCATGACCTGCTGGGTCCCTGATCTACTATCAAAGCTGGTACATCCTTGAGCATTTCTTGTCCTTTTCTGACCTCATTAAGGCTCTGATCGGGGTAGGAATATGCCCACAAAACAGAGAGTATAGATTCTGGACCCCATAGGAAAAAAGTGAGATCCAGCTTTGCTAACATCTTAAATCCAGCTCATCATATCAGTTGCATCATAATAACCATTCTTACAGGTGCAGAATGGGTGTAAAGAGGTAACTTGGGAGTCAGAAGTACTCTACCAATATAACAACAGTCACAGTTTTTTAAACAGTTGCAAACCACTGAAGAATTTAAGCACAGAAGCAGCAAGATACAAATGAGTTTGGCAGTTATTTGTATCCAGCAGAGGAGCTCCCTGCAAGAGGAAATAAGGAGCTAGCTGAAAAATTTACTTTTTTGCCTTCTGGCTGAGGACAATTACCTCATTTTCAGCAAACACAGAATTTACAGTGGTTTTCCTTGAGTTACAAAAATGTCTATTCTGATGTCTCTTCTACAAAAACAATTGGGAAGAATATGGTGCCTTGATTTTTGGGAAAATACAGGCAATTATGGCAACAAGATTTCTGAAGAGGGTTTTTGGATATACTTTAGAAGTCAGGACATTTGTAATAATTTTTCCACATTTTGTATTTTTACTGTATTTGCCTTTTTTAATAACGAGTCAATGATTTCAAAATGTCCTAACTCTCCACTGAAAGCTGTGCAAATAATGCAACATCTCAGCTTCCCTTTGCACAAAAAACCCCCAAACTTGCAGCAGGCAACTGCTCTTGCTATCTTAAAAAATAAAGGCTCTCCCTTGCTCCACATCCTTATTATTATTTCTGTTATTGTACTGCAATACATGACGACTTGTAGTTTTTGAAGGTTTTTTTTCCTCCAGTAAACTCTGGTATGTGTGCCCAAGGAAGGAATTAGCAATGGATGGAGCTGATCTGCCAATGTGGGAAGAGTCCTGCCATTTCAGACCTGGCTTGCATGAAGCTACCTCATCCTCCAAGGAGTCCAGCATGTTTTGATGTTACAGCTGTAATGCAAAATGTGTACAGTCCTGAGGGCCAGTCCATTTTGTCCCATTCAACTGAAGCAACTTGAAATAAAATTAACCTTTGAAACAGGAAAAATTTAGAGAGTTATTTCCATAAATGGAAATTACTCTGAAAAAAACCCGCAACTATAAACATGAAGGAAAAAGGCAGTTCTTTTCATTTGTTTTGTTTGCTCACCTTCCTCCAAGTGTGCTAAGGGGGAAAAAAAGATAGGCAGACAGAAAGATGCAGACGGAGACACAGAATGTACCCATTAAGTATCTGCGAGGAATGCTTTATCAGCTTGCTTGTTGGCTGCCGGGTTATGCATTTGAGGGCATTAGATTCCCAAGAGCAGGGATCTATAGAGGATTCCTACCTTTGGAAAAGAACAAAAACACAGAATAAAAGCCTTAATCTTATAACTCCCAATCTAGCCAACTAAATCCCCAATTAGCAATTCAAACAGATTAATATAGTCCTTCCCTCCATTAAGCATACCCGACATCATGTGGTTGTGTATTTTAAAGTTACATTTTTCTTGTGTGCAGCACTCTTTCTCACCAGAGTTGACAATTCATTTCAGACTATCCTATTTTCCCATAGACTGGGAAGACTCATTTTTTGTTTTGTTTTGGGGGTTTTTTTGCCTTTTTTTTTCTTTTTTTTTTTCTTGTAAGCACAGTCAGTTTTGTTGATGCACTCTGGCAGAATATCCTAAATTTATGCGCTTCTTTATTGCACGTCTCCAAATGTCTGTCCACCTTGCCATTTCCATACTGCAGGCTATTTGCAGAATTCCCACTGAGGGCAATGCAAAGGGTGGAAATGGCACACTCCTGCTTGCTGAAGAATTCATTCTAATTCCCACAAAACTCATGAGTGCTGTAACTTTAATGACTGTTTCTCCTGTTGCCTGAGGAGAAACTGAAACAAGGGGCTGCCCCAGCTCGGAAGCAGCACTGCTAAAGCATCCTTGAGCAAGGTAGGTTGGATCTTTCCCAGATTTCAAAGAGTGAAACAGTCGGAGCCAAATGCCTTCAGACATATTGACAGCATGCTTCTAGAAAGCTTGAGTTACCTACAGCTCCCAGGGACCATTGGAGGTGGCCAGAAGTCTATTGACTGACCCTATAACTAGTTCTCCCATTTTTGCAACCCCATTGGGCAAGGTGTAGCAGAAGACCATGGATGTCCCTGATCTTCTCCCATTCCTCACTCCACCACATGTAAAATGCTGGGGTAAAAGTTTTGAAACTTCTCTACCCTCATCCACAGCAGTTTTATCCCTCTCACGCAATTTTCATTTTTAAGTAAAGGTAAGTAAAAGCTGACCATTTTTCCTCTTATTTTCTTAAGAAAACAATTTTTAAATCTCCTCCTTTTCATCAGCTGCAGTAGAGGACCAGCAGGGAGGCATCGGGAGGATAGTGAGTCTTGCAGCAGAGCACATCTGTGGCCTCCTATAGCCATCAGCTCTGTTAGGAAATCGAGCTTGGGAACGTTGAGTTTCTTGTCCATACTACAGACTTTCATTGCACACAAGTGCAATAATCCTCAGCAAGGATGACGGTGTACAGGCTTTTTGTCCTCTTCCACACGTCTCTTCTCTGTTTCAGACAGGTGACTTAGAGGAATACTACTTGGTAAAAGTAAATTTGAAGGGTTTAATACTTTTACAAAAATACAGTCAGTGCTAGTGTTTACTTCACATCTGGTTTTGCACACCAGCAGAAAAAGCAAACAAGACATGGCTTCATAGGTAAATGTGGGCAGACAGCTCATATTTTCTCAGTTCTTATCTTTGTGTCTTTGGAAATTAATAGTGTGACTTGAAAGAAAATTTAATAAAAGGAACACAAGCATGAATATATGGAGATTATTATAATGATTAACATTCTGCCTATTTCCAATCCATTTTGCATATGCCAGGTCACTGGCAACATTTCACAAATACTTTGCTACACTACCTAGCATTTTACATATACAGGTGTACTTATACTGTATATAGACAGCAATAGGGCCCAGTCTGACCTGTGAAGCACAAAAGGAATAACTAAAACACATCTGCTTGACTTGGCTTGCAGGTGGAACAAAGCTTCCCTAAACATTTTTAATCAAGGCACTTTTCAACAAACAAACTTTTTGTCTGTATTTTAAACGTTTAACTTGACTTTTCTATATTTTAAATTAGCTTTATTTTTTTTTAATTCCTGTTTACTTTGGGCTTAAAAATTTCATGGTCAAAAGAAAGTAGTTCTGCTTTAGAAAAATAATAAATATTTTTTTAATATTTCCAGGAAAAAAATTATCAATTTTATCAGTTCTCATTTTTAGCTTTAAGAGTTTCATCAAATGAAGAACTGTTGTTCTCGTTGAACTTGCTCTGAATTTCACAATCACATATCAAAATCACCCATATTTTGTATTTTGTTAATGTCTTATAGTTACTGGTGACTTTCTTAAAACGTAGCCTATTCTAATAAGGAGTTGGTTCCAAAACATCAATTTTCTCTTTCTCTCAAAGTCCCTAGCCCTTAAGACTTAAGGATTAAGATGGGAAACGTGATCAGAATGTATCTTAAAGACTTTGAAACTATGCAGCAAATAAATTTACTTGAATGGATGCTTGTCATATTTAAATCTTACTATTTATTTTTAGCTTCACAGGTTCCCAACATTTTACATTGGCCATAGTGAAGTGTCAAGAGCAAGCTTTATCAAAAGTGGGTTGTATGGCTATGACAATAACAAATGGATATGGATAAAGAGGTGGAGTTCAGGGAGGGCCTCTGACCTTCTTGCTGTCCGAAAGACCAGGTGGTGAACAAAACAGATGGGAGAGGACAATAGAGAATAAGCAGATGTAAGGACTTCACTTCTGATGAAATCCATGTCGCTGCAGCTGCTGGCCAGTCTGACTCATCCATGTCTCCTTCCCAAACATGCACACACGGAGCAAACACACATGAGTTTGCAGTCTTAGCTACACAGGAAGCGTGGACCATGCTGAGAGCAATGTTGGGGGGAAAGTTTCACCCCAAGTAGATGGGTGCAGGCTGGCCCTGGGGACATGGGCTGGGGGAGAGGGGAACTGAGTGGGGATTTCCAGTGCTGAGGTGGAGAAAACAGGCAAGAAGGAGGAAATTCTGGCAGAGCCAAGGCGTGTGGCATGACTCCCAGAAAAGGAGTCAATATCACAGGGATCTGGAGACATCAGAGATGGTATTCATCAGCTGGTTTTAACAGCTGGATCTACCTACTTTTCCGACTGTGAGACTGCACAGTAGCAGGGATGGAAGCAAATTATCTCCTGACTATCCCAAACCCATGTGAGCTGGTTAGGGGGTGCCTGTAGACAGCCAGGGTAACTGGGCAGACAGGCCAATTTTTGGAAGCTAAACACTTACACAGAAGTCAAGCTCACAGACTAAGCTGGCTGTGGGCAGAGAAACACGTGCTGTACTAGTACAGCCCGTGAGTCACGGACAGCATTTTCACCAATGGCAGGACACGAATATTTTAATGACTCCATTAATAGGCCCTCTGCAAGATCAGGCATACTCTTCTTGCTCAGCCTATCTGCTCTTTGCCGGAGTATTCTTCTTACGCCCAGTGAGCTCTTAATTTGCAGTCAAGTTAAAACCTGATCTGGTTCCTTCCACTGTCAAAAAATAGCCCTGTCCTCCGAATTCCTTGTTGCACAGAAGAGACAAAACTCACTCATATGCTGGCAGGTTGCTCCTTTTTGACAGCTAGTGGCTTGCAGTGAGCACACTTTTCTACCAAAAGGAGCCAGGCTAGGCCAAATCCTGCTAACATTTAATACTAAACAAAGTCCTTACTCACAGAAGTCAACAGGCATAATTAATTGCTGGAAATACTAGACTTAGTAGTGTTTTGCAAACCTTTTTGCTCAGATACTGGTAGAAAGTCTCAGGCATTTTTGTTTAAGAATGCGTCTGAGGCTGTTTCACTCTCCTTTAGGTGTAATGCCATACACAGATTCATTTGTTAAAGTTTAAGTTCTTTCTTCCTGAGGTGCTTGCATTCTTTTAATGCCATTTTTGCAAAACAACCCACCATAACCTTCGTGAACACATTTTAAGAATAGTCAATAAAGACTTCAGTTGCAGATATTGAAAGTAACAAGTTATAAAAGTCAGCAACATATACTTTGTAATTTAATGAAAATGTATTTTAACGAATTATTATATTAAAGGGGAAAGAGTGCTCTTAATCCTATCATAATATCTCTATGTCTTCTAAACCAGCAGATTTATGTTTCAAGAGGCTCAGATGCACAAAAGAGAGGAAAGCTACCATCATCTATCAAAAGATAAAACACAAAGAAGCTAATAAAAGAGTAAAACAGCAATGAAACCAGTAAAAATGACAACACCTTAGTGCACTAAAAGCTACGTCAGTTACCAGAGGCTGCACTATATTATGGCAATGGTTTTATCAAAACACATGTAAACATTTTTTACAAATTTATGTAAACTGCAATTTTTCCTCTTCTCATTTTTCTCCACTATGCCCTATTACAATGGATTTTATGTCGTAGCTGTTTCCAGTTCTTTCTAAAGCAGGGCTCACCACTCAAGAACATGCACATATAAATAGATACAGAATCTTAAAAGTCTGCATGTTTCCAGAGGGCACTCACAGGGGTAGTTTTGCAGATGGGAGGAGGACACAGAGGGTTTGCTAGGAGGCACCAATCCAATGGAGACTGGGAGTCTGATAAATACAGAATACAGTTGGGCATAAATAGCAAAGAGATATAAAGCTTGATGGAGATAATTTGCACCTTCAAACCATCACTTCCTTTCTCCT
>NW_010209733.1:41136-79849 GCF_000695765.1 Mesitornis unicolor | reverse complement strand
GCAGGAAGCACTTCAGGATACAGATCATCCATTATGGGTTTGTACGGTGCCATGTCTGTTGGCCTTCTGTTGTGGAATCTTAATTGCCCTTTGCTGTGCTCTGGGATCCTCATCCTCCGCATCATGACTATGGGTGTATGCATCTCAGCTCTACACTGGCTGATAGATACTTTGTCAGAAAGCCTCCCATACAGATGTATTATTCTTGTCAGGGTCTGTTCCTTCCGCGTGACACAGATACAAGCCTACCTACCCATTCAGCCTCAGGAATGTGGGCCACTCTCTGACATAGGTAATAAGGACAAGTGTGATATGGAAAAGCTATCCCTAGGTGGTGGCAAAGCTAGTGCTTCAGCCCAGGATTCCCAGCCTTGAATAAATTAGGGAAGTGTTTCCTAGTCTGTTATGTGCAAGCCTTCTCTAAAAGTAATCACAAACTCTTTGTTCAGCTCAAATAATGAGCTTTTGTAGGGTACTTGGGCCCAGTTGTCTCCTATTCACTAAGAAAAAGGCTCCTGGGCAGTGCGAGGGATTTTTGAGATCCATGTTTTTCAGAAAGACTTGGTCTTTCAGATTGTGTAAATCTACATTTCAGGGACTACAGAGCTTTCTGTGGAAGCTTTCATCCTTGCAACAATTTTTTTTTTTTTGGTGTGAGCATGCACCACCACTGTTGTGACTGATGCTTCTGAAGGGCTCGTGGTTTCAGACTCTTCCTCGGACATCACCTCCAGCTTTCTTTCAGCCCTGGTGGCACCTGTTGCGGATGTCCCCAGTGGTCCTGAGCAGTGCTGCACATGTTCACTCTGCCTATTGGCATCCCAGGGCGAAGGCGGCTCTCCCAAAGCTCCTGGTGCACCTGGCCATGATCCCTCAAAGGGCAGGGCCCTGGCAAGCAGCACCCACAGCTTTCCACCACAACAGGAGAAGAATGCTCAGGCACCCAGCATCACACACTTTGTAGTTGTAAAAGTCACAAGCCATTTTATTAGGCTTTTTCTTCCCATTTTCTCACCCTGTGGTTATAATAGCCATGGATAAGACTGGACATTTAAGTATCAAGTTTACCACTCCTCCCACCTCCACTGAGAAACTTCCCACCCCTGCCTAGACATGTTTCCTGATATCTCAGAGCCCAGTATCCTCTTGATCCTTTGGCTAAACAACAGACCTTCACTATCACTCAGGAAGCTGAGCCTTTGAACTCAAACCATGTATGTTTAAGGTGGGGAAAACCATATCTCTGTGTATGGAAAAAGAATGAGTTTTCTTTTTTTATTCTTTTCTTTTTCTTAGTAGTTTTCTCATTATTAAAAAAAGAGGAAATAGAAAATCCTGGAAAATTTCAGGTTGGATTACTTTTCTGCAGTACAAGTAAGAAGCCTAAAATAGAAAGGACACACAAGTGTCATCAAATATTCTGTACTTTTGGCTCAGAGCACGAGCAATCACAGAGCCAATTACTTGGCTCTCTACACTGTTACTTTTTAACTCCTGCACATGCAGCTACTAAAAACATAACCACATGTGTGCACACACACAAAATAAGAGTGACCTGGTATCACCACCCTAATGAAATTATGTGCTTCATGTAAAGATTTTTGAACTGTTTTTATTGCATTGCTTGTCTTTTTTCTTCTAGCAGCAGAAAACTGCTACTTTAAGAAGGATACCTTTAAATATTCTGAAGCACATTCAAAAAGCTGACAAGTTGTATTTGTGGTTTTCAAAAGAAATAATTTTTTGAGTAGAGCTACCTTTTTTGGCATAAAGTAATTGGAAAGTACCACGGATATCTCAATAAAGCACATCAAAAGTAACTTTCTATAGCTTGTTTTGACATGTCCACTTGTGGGTTGTATCAGCTTTAACTAAACATCAGTTTTTTCCTCCGTCACTACAAATCATTAAAAATATTCAACAGAAAAAGCAAATAGAAATAACTCAGTACTGTGTTTGCCTATTTTCAAATAAAAGGAGATACAGAAGGAGTGGTCACTGCAGTTGAAAGTGCATTTTTCTGATTCATGTATTTGCTGTAACTATTTGCATAGGATTTAAATGTCTAAGAAAAATGTACAACCATTTTAAAGGGAATGCTGCATTTGAAAAACCTGAAAATGCTAATCTGGTTTCATATTTACAAAGGTTTGTTTACCGTATGTGTGATCAATTCACCAAATGACAGAAAACTTTGTTAAATACAGTTTTGATGCTGAGACTCTTTGACCTGTTTATGGAGGAATAGAAAGCTTATCTGCTCTAGAACCAATCCGAAAGGAGCACATTGTGCTGATTTCATTTGAGATCTTATCCTTTCTCTCTCTTTCCTTCTCTCTCTTTCTCTCCCACCCTCCCTTCTTATGAACATGGAATGCTGAGTTATTTCCTTGTCGAGGTTGCTTATCAGGACGAGATTTACACTTGATATCATTTTGTAAACACGTAGCAAATGGTTTATACATTAAGAGAAAAAGGGAGCAGACTGTTTTCGTCTGAAGAGGAAACAAATCTCAAGAAAATATAAGGCTGATAATTAATATTCTAATAAATAATAAATAAAAAATCATTCAATCACAGAACAGGCTAGGAAACAGGCAAATAAAGACTAAAAATGAGCTTGCACACTCTTCGTTTATCCTCCACACTCAGAGGCAATTTCTGTTCTGTGGTGCCATGCAGGTAAGTTAAATGCATGACGGAAGATCTTACCCTCAGGAAAAAAACAAATGTCTAAAATATTCCAGTGCATCGGCATCTTGCCACTGCTACAGCAGCGTTCAAAATTACGATGCTTGTCTTATGGGAGAAAAAACCTGTCTAAGACATCCTTATACCTAATCCAAGGTAACTGCATCATTTGCAAACCCAGTAGGCAATCAGGTTAGGACTTAGTCTGTGAGAAAGGAGCAGAGATAATCTATACTGATTGGGCTTGCTTGCTGCCTACAACCCTTGTCAAGCAATGCATGCAGAGACACATGGGTTGTGCCAGTGACCACAGTGCTTAAAATTTCATTGCTTAAGGATTCCTATATCTTAAGTATTTTGCTGGAGAGAGACCATTGAGACCCCAAAGCTTAAGGGAAGCAGGAGTCTAGGCTTGGACCAGCAACTACAATAAAGACAGTAATAGCCTCTGCTCTAATGCCTAAAAATGAGAACCACAGATGTTTTCTTCAGACTTACATGGCCCCCAAATGAGGAATTCCAAACAGTGTTACGAAGAGATGAATATGTAAAACACTACTACTGAATAGCACCTATGTAACCCACAAAAAATCTGTATACACTCAATAAAAACACAAGCCTTTTGTACTGCCATGATAAAGGTATAGGAATGTACTATATTGGATTAGGCAAAGAGGTAAACGTACAGCTCATTACGGTCTCTGCATAAAATCCTCATGTTCTTGCTTTTCTTCTATGCCTCATGTACAGTAATACCAGGTAGCCAATTCCTCAACAAGCATGGAAACATTCCTATGTGCCCATCTCTGGAGAGAGCACACTCAGAAGCAACACTCTCCTGTCCTCTCTGCTTAACCCTGGTAATCAGCTCATGGGTTCAGATTGTCTGAAGCCCTTCAGGCACCAGGGCCCCTCCTGTCTTCCTTCGTGGACTTAGGGAAAACAAGCAAAAGTGTAATGATCTCACCTTGCTTTTCAAATGAGATTGTCAATGGATGAGTGGGATCTAGGGCCAGACTTGAGTCAATTTCTGCAGCTTTGAAGAAAATATCTTCTTTGCTGTACAACACTGAAATCCTAGTTCTTCCTAGGTTATGTGCTATAGACTGCCAGAAAGGGAAAAGCAAATCTACTCTTAAGTTCGCTCCTCTTTTTTTTATCTGTTTTGCTCTTCTCTCAACCTGCTTTCCATTTTCTCTCCTGCAACCTGTATAATTTACTAATCCTTATTATTACATCTCTGTTCTCTACTGATGTAGTTCTATCCTTGTCCATTTTCTTCTGCCTTTGTCTCCTTTTCCCTTCTCTTTCCAGAGCTGTTATTTCAGCTAAGCCTCATCCTTTCCTTGCTGTTGTGGAGTGACCGATGGGAACCTGAAGATGAAATTCCCTCCCAGGGAAGGTGCAGAAACCCAGGGATCTCACAATCTGTTAAAAAGAAGTTGCAGTGATGCAAGATTTCCAGTGTCTTCTCCATTAAAGCTCCCAAGGTGACTGTACGAGCGAGGTGGAAGGAAGGTAGCCATGACAACTGAAGGCTTAATAGTATCTCGTGCCTTCTGCTGATGAGCCTCTTATGGACCTCAGAGTGGAAACTAATGATGCCATCTCCGGGGTGATGCATATCCTCTACTATGACCTAATGGATTAGAACAAAAAAGGGGCAAATCTGGCATAGAGAGCATTATTTTGAATGCAAGCCAGAAAGTTAAGATAAGCCATTTATCATAAGCTGAGAAGGAGATATCATGCCCTATTCAGGTCCCACAGAGGAGTAGAGGTTATGACCAGACCACCTAGGCTAAACACGTAACTCAGAATTGTTTTTATCTCTAAGTCCACTGGACAAGGATTGAGGCTCTGACAGATTGGTAAGGTAGTCTGCCTCATCAATCTTTTGAACATAGGTGACACGAAAGGTACCAACTCCAATGTAAATTGCTATCACACGTGATCTGAATATACTCACCCATGGCCCTTCATAAAGAGCGAAGGAGATGTTGCAGAAGGTGATCTATGGTGCGGTCACCTTAGAAGAAAAGCAATACAAAAATTAAAAGTCTAAACGTGAGTTAAACGGCAGGGCCCGCTAGTGGGACACTGCTTGCTTCACACAGACTGTGGAAGTAAAATAGGATTTCTTTGTGACTGTGTCATTGCAATTTCCCAGCCATCGTTCTCTTCCTTGCAAACTGCCTTTGTGAGTCTGTAGTAACACTGTCATGGGAAGAGTCCCACATATTCAAGTGATACCTCTAGCTTATTGCTGCAGTCCTGCCTGGCTGAGCAGGCTCCCAAGAAGCACACCCAGAGAATGTGGGCTGTGGTTCCATGAGGCAAACCAAGGCAAGAAGCCAATCACTCCTTAATATGATTGACTTCTACTAGTGGACCTCAGTCACTGAGGATGGAAGATAGACTAAGAAAGAGAAGAAACTTTATTTTTTAATAGCTCGATTAAGCTGTGCATGATTTAAGAGGCTTCTGACAAGAAATGCACTTAGGAGCTCTACTATTACATCACACCAAGCAGCAATGGGATAAAGGTTAAAGTACTTAGTTTCCAAAATAGTACAGAGCCAAGATCAATCAAGTGGGAACAAGTCCTGACTAACATGTCTGCCCATATTCTTAATAGTATAGTAGTACATAATGCAAAAATCAGATTTCCCTAGTTAATTCCAAAGGTGGCACAGGCACTGTGCCACATACTGCCTGGTAATTTCTGCACTTGATACCAGGGAGCCAGATGAATCCATGGTTAATCAGCTGTGATTTTAATTAGGATTTCAAACTGATTCAAGTAAGAACTTAGAAGATGTGTTCAGGACTCATCTATTTTCCTCCTCTTCATGAAAAATATGGTGCAAGTTCAAAATAGCCCTTTACTACCACCTTCTTCATGAGGCACTCACATTTCATTGTTTTTCTGTCCTGAATTCTGGTCAGTTCTTAGGGGTTCTGAGATCATCCATCTATAGATTAAAATCCCTGAACATCATCTTCTTCCCTTTGAAATTCATGTTTATGAAAGAAGCCTTCAGAAGGGCACATTCAGAGGTTTCCTTCACCACTGTTTTACAGGATCTTCTGCTGTAGTCAGTCATGTAAGGACAGCTATACTGTCTACACTTAGACTAGCAAATTAAGCTGGATAGGGACCATTTCTGGGCCTTGAGGCCAACTAGGACTGCTCAGCTTGCTTTCCATGAAGACAGAGTCTTACCTCCAAAGCAGGTGGCCACATTGAAACTGTGCATGGTGAATAACTGCTGGTCTGTAGAACTCAAACCATCCCTGTGCAGTCTGGATAAGAAGATTTTCTCACAGTTGGCACAGGCCAAACCCATAGCAGGGACTAAACTGATAAATTAACTGTGATGGCCCTCCTGCCTTTGTCCTGGCCTGTCTAGTTTACTAATATAGGCATAGCTGCAGGGTCAGAAAGGTATTCTGCTGCCTCCAGCAGCATTCAGGAGTGGATAATCAGGAAAGTGCATAAGAAAAAAAGTACAACATAACACTACTGTGCCATCTGATCCTCAGTTCTGGCAATCAGAAGTTGAAGGTCTTCCTTAGCCAGATGTGCACATGGATCATATTTTTTTATAGCCACCGTTCCCCTTTGGAATTTTTCTAGCCTTTTTGAATGCACTGCATTTCCACACTCCACCACATCCTGTAGCTACAGGTTAGTACTGTTCTATTGTGCAAAAAATGCCTTTCTTTTTAAATTTTAAATCTACTACCATTATGAAAATAGTGAATCACCATTTCCTCTTAATGTTCTCCACAGCATTCATGGAAGTTTAGATCTCTTATCATATTCTTTCTATATCGTCTCTTGTCCAAATTAGAAGAACCTTGTCTCTTGTCTCTGCTTGTATGCAAGCTGTTTCATTCCTCCAGTAATTGTTACTCCTCTTATTACCCTAGACAGGGATGTGCCAGAAGTTCATGCAGTACACAGGACATGCAAGTGCCATGGATTTATAGAGTGGCAGAAAGATGTTCATTTTTCTGTGATTCGTTCTGTTCTCTACACCTTTGGCTTGTCAACACTAATAGAGGATGCTAAAATCTTCATTAATTAAAGTGGAGTTTTCAGAAATGTTGAGGTGAATTGTGAACGCAGCCTTTATTAACATTCAGTGAAAGCTGTGATCTTAAGGTGCTTTTAAAAATTGCATTATTATGCGCAATCACACATCTTTTTAAACATTTCAGCCCTTGCTTTATTATCTCAGCCAGTCAGATGCTACTAGGTATTACAAGAGCCTTCTTCTAAAGAAGAAATGGGAAAACTCTCACAGACTTCATTAACAGACAAACAAACCTACTTGACCTATTTTCACAGTCTTCAGATAGGAACAGAGTGAGCTCTTTGCTGGTATCTCTGCTCCCATCTTCATGCTTTCTATTATCTTGGGATGACTCTGAAACCATGGGAGCATGGAGTGAATCTTGTCCAGCTGGCCCCAATACCTACTTTGGCTCAGAGAGACACAGAAAGACAACAATGTCTTTAGCAAGTGTAAAAAGACTTCACCCTTACAAAGAATTTAGTATATTTTCGCACCCTGTTAATTAATTCAAGGAGAAAGTATTAGGCAGACTTGTGTAACTGTGCTGGTCCACTAATCTAAGGAATAGTATTTGTTTTGACTTGTGAGTAATATATGATACATTTTTTCATAATTATGAACTTCATCATAAGGATAGGCAAAGAGATTTTAATCTTGAGTTGATAAATTTTTGCAGGGCTGGGTAACAGGTGGAGCCATTTATCTCTGTACTGACTTGACTGTGTTTATGAACCAATTGATGAATCCCTCAGAGGAGTTCCAGGCCCACCTTGTTACTTATTTATTAACCACAAGGATCCATGGGAATCCAAACTGGGTTTACAGTGTGACTTGATTATTCAAAGCTGTAGCTGTCCACAATTCCCTCTTCCTCAAAATAGAGATTTATCCCTGCATGTCTATTAGTTACAATGAACATTGTCTTAACGGTCAGAAGTCTCAATTATCCAAACAAATCCCTTATGACATTGGGATAATTGAGCTCAGCTACTCTTGTGGATTGTTGAAATACCGACATTCCCATGTAATTTCTCATTAGGATTTAAGTGAGCTTAGATTATATCTTAGAAGTCCGTCTTTGATCATAGAGCTATAATGCAAACATACAGATGACATTATTCCCACACAATTAGTCATTCATCTTAAAGTGTGTTTTAAATATTAAAGATGATATGTCTTCTTTTAAACTCTCCCCAGTTTACCCAGAGAGCTTAACTACTAAATCACTACACCAGATGACCAGAATAGTGACAATCCATTTTTTATCAAAAATAATGAGATATCACAATACAGTGTAATTTACAGCAAGCAGTAACTACTGTCAGTGGAAACAGGAGCTTCCAAACAGATTACACAATTATAATCCTGAAAATATGTGAAAAAATTAATTTAGGATCAAGCTCAACACATCAGGCTCAATATGGCCAGAAGACAAGGTTTTGCCTCAGTGTACACAGATAGTATGAACCCACTGGGAAAAACCCACCAGAGAAAAAAATATTTCATGAGGAACTGGACTGTCACTGAGAGCTGGTAGGACAGTGCAACAGACACATGGTCTGCTGTAAGGAGTGGAAGCTGCCCTTTGCCAAACACAGACAAAATGTCTAATCTACACCTGAATCTGCTCTCTGGGGGCATGCCCATCTTGGCTTTTGGTGCAGTGAACAGCACAAGCAGAGAGAGCCTGTGGACAGGATAACAGTGGGGTTTGTTCGTGGAGTCCTAGATGAGAAGGGTGTAGATGAGTGGATGGTAAGGTGCGTGGCATAGGCACTGGTAAAACACTGGTATACACTCAGGGTTTTGGCCTCATTTGGTATCAACACTAGAGACAGTTTTGTCATAGGGGACAGGGCAGCATTCTGTGCTCAGGGCAAGGATCTCATCTTGGGAGTGAGGAGGAACAGGGGTAGATGGTGGCAGAAGAGGGGAGGATGGGTGGGGAGGCCAGAGGCAGAACGAAGGGCAGGTCAATAACATCAGAATACATTACTTGCAGCATCAGAGAAGTAAGCCCAACATAACCTCTCAGTTTATGACCTTTCCTTGCTTTCCCCATAAGCTCTTTACCCGACTACTGTCTCCCTAGACTTTTGCAGCACTTTTGCAGCTAGACTGGGATAACCTTGTAAAAAACATTGCTATAACCCACAACATAAGAATACCTCTGAAAATGTTTTGCTCACTGGTTATTTTCAGCACGTGGCCAGTCACCTGGCATCAACCCGTCCCTGAACTCCCTCCATACACATATCAAACATTCAAAAACTTCTTCATAGACCTGAAGTACTGAACCAGACAGTCTCAGATGCAAATTAATTCCTAGGGCACTCAGGGAAGTGTTGGTGTGTATTTCAGCTTGCAGAAGCTCCCCATGGCAATGCCATCACATACATCTCCCAGCAGCAGACTGATGCATGCGTGTGTTAACCAGCTGCTGTGACTGCATCCAGTCCATGGACATGCACAAAAAGGTTCTTGAGGTCTGTCCATTTTGCAAACACCCGAATGGATTGGAAGATTGCTAGTGGTCAAAAGGGGTAGAGACAAACTTCTTAAGCACAATTCCCACCCACCCTGCTGCTCAAGCAGGGTGTGCTCCAACCATGCTATTTCCTGAGGCTACTGAGCAGGCTGAAGGAGAACTCATTTTGCTCCTGCCACTGCTCAACTTGCTCAGCTGTCTACTCTAGCTGCTAGTGTAGCAATGGGTAGGCATAAGCCTCTGCCCACAACAAGGAATATAAAATACCGCTGGAGCCAGTGTGTCTTGGTGAGAGAAGGCAGCCATGATAACAGCACAAAGGCTTGTCAGAAGGCCCTGGATAAGGGTTTAAGCTCTTGCCATCCTGGTTTTGAAGGACCTAAGGAGGTGATTACAAAAGGCATTGCTCCTACTATCAGCTATCCCTGCTTCAATGATTGCTTTACGGAAGCTTTTCTTCACCCTCATCAGTGTAAGTTGCTATGTCAGAGACTGGTGAATGACAACACAGTATTGACTGGAGATACCTAGGCCACTTGGCAAACATTGTCCTAGAAGCAAGAGACAAGAGCCACTGTTATTTTTTTTCTCTACAGATGTTTTCCATATGAAGACTTTATAACACTTTTCCCCTGGGTCTCATCAAATTATCCTATAGGGTGTTTCTGGGAGGACAGTTGCTAGAAGAACCTGATCTTTTGGAGGCAAATGGTAGAGGGCAATAGAGGTTGCACACCAGGAGATCAACAACCCACCTTACAATGTAATCCAAAAAAACAAATTTGGGAAAAAAACAAGCATAAGGAGTCTGGGCTGTGAAAACCAGTGACCATGAAGCTAAGCATGGATGAAGGCCTCTTGCCTTCAGAGGTTGGTTACAATTTGTCTTTTAAGGAAAACAATTATATGGAGTTGATGTCTCTTTTGGGGCATTCAGCAGCACCAGCCTCTTTCAATTGACTTTACAGGGATAGACACCTGAAGAAAGCAGCTTTAACCAACTTCTAGCGGGGCCTTTCTCTCACTGGTGTCATAAGGTGACCAGCTGAGACCAGGTAGCTTCTAGGCAGCTGAATCTCATCCCAGGAGTCTCAATGTTAGGTGCAGCTCTAGGTGAGGTGACTACACCCAGGTAAATATAACTCTGACTATACATCTTTTTACAGAGCAAAGGCCTGGTCAAGAGGCAGGTGAGGCAATGAAGGCAGTGCGGGATTCTGCACGTCACCTCAGCTGTTTCTGTTCACTGAGCTCCTGGAGAGCTGCAGCGGAAAATGAAAGCTGCCTTTGCTCCTCCACAGTATCCTCCAGGGAGGGCAGGAAAACACCTACCCCCTTCTTCACAGCAAATCACCCCTCGGGCACACGGCCTGGCTGACACCGAGGGGCCTGATTCACCAGCCTTCTCGGTACTTAAGGTGCCTCTATATTTTTGAATTGTCCAATTGTCAAAATTGTGGGGAGAAATGAGAGAGGTTTAAAATAGCTAAAGCAGAAAATTCCCCAACAATTCTAAAATCCATTCCAGGAGAGCTAGCTTTACCCCTATTTCCTGATTGCTCAGAAAAACCGAAACGATCAATTAAAGTTTTCCCATGCACCCTCTTGGACAGATGGTTGAACCATTTTAATTAAGTGTATGTACTGGACTGACAGAGTTGATGTATCTGACGTGACAGACATTTTCTGTGTTCATTTAGGTTTTTAATCTTTCACTGTCTTTAGTATGCCCAGAATTGTGCTATTTGCACTGTGCTCTCAGAAGAATTATTCAATACACAGTCGATTGCTTGGATTACTAGATTTTTATTGCTTGTTATTGTTGGTTTTGGCCACAGTGAAAAGCTCCTCTGTAGCAATTAGCTGCCACTCTGACTCTAATAATGAAAGGATCTCATTTTAGAAGTCTCTGTTGGAAACGGAGAGAAGGGGCCAGATTTTTTAAGATATTTAGATGTTCAGAAGGACAAATAGAGACATATTGAGATTTTCAATAGCATCTAGGCACCCAATACCTCAGATTTCAATGGTTTTGAGCTTGTTATCTCCAGCTTTAGATACCTAACTATCTTGCAAGTCTGCCTCATTGCATTATTACATGGATGCTCTCTTGGGCTCCTATTTAAAATAAAATTAAATTAGCCAGATGCTTTTGCTCCATGGAGTTTTAAAATGACACACATGTTTCTCTTTTCTTGCATCCCTTTACATTTGGTGGCCTTGCACAAGGTGGAAGTTATGGCATATGGCACTAGTGGCCCTCAAATAGAGGACAGGATCCCATGAAGTACAGAGCTCCCCCTCACATGACTTGAGTGGTCAGATCTGAGTAAGAGCATGTTCCTAACACACACAGAGTTTCACAGCTAGAGCTCTCTTCCTCAAGTGTATTGATCCATGTGTTTGTTAAGGACCCAGTCCTTAATAATGTTATAATGCATATATGAAGTGGACAGTTGTGAGCACTTTTTCTTCTCATTCAATGGGTATTAGTATAAATATGAGACATTGTTACAGTATCTCCAAGCCCTCTAACTTTACTGGGCTTTTTCACATGATTTTTTTCAATTCTGATTTCATATTAATAGATACTAATAGGTAGATTTGGTATTAATAGAATCTACTCTCTGTAGGTTTCAGAGACTATCAATCAATAGCTGCAAAAGTACCACATACTGGAATACTGTAGTGGCTACAAATACTTTGTTATTTCGAGTGCCTTTACTGGCCGACATGAATGATTGTTTTCGCCTTAGATAAACTTCCATAACCTTATATGTTTCATGGCAGAAAAAGCAGTGTCCCACCTGCTGGTGGGAAAGCCATGCAGGAAAAATACTTCTACAGAGAGAGACCTGGGTGTCATATTTATTACAGAAAACAAAAGTCATGTCTTTATCCTCAGACATGGTCAGGATCAGTCAGTTCCAGGAAGCCTTTGAGGAAAAGCAAGAGGAAATAGTAAAAAGCATGAATGTGGTCATACGCCTGACAGTACTGAAAGAGATTATATTAGTGACATAGCAGACAACTAAAAAGAAAAGACTAAGGAAGAAGTCAGGTTGTTGTGTTCTGGGAATGCAAGAAGACCTGAGGTTTAAAAATAAATATATCCTCTCCTGGATAGACAGAGTGAGTGAGGGAGCCCTAGGTATATTTAGCTTTTAATAACATGTATGTATAGTCCAACCAGTGCATGTACAAACCCTGCACTCCTTCACACACTTCAAATACCTGCAGGCATAGATAAATACTTGGATAAGCACATACCTCTTTGCTTGCTTACATAGGAGATTTTGTTCGTGCAATAAAGGCTGAACACTTTTTTTTCAAAACCTCATGCTACATCTGCATATGTGAGTATTCTGGGAAATCAAAAATAGCCACAGGTCAAATGTCCCAATAACGTGCACTATCTGAGGGCTTTTGGAGAGTGGGCTAATTAACTTATCAAATCACTAACAATTGTTCTTGAGAGGTGGGGTAGAGAGGCAGTAAGTGATGGGGGAAGGGAAGGACAGAAGGAAGGAATATTACACTGTTCTGCAGAAAATGGTGAAAAGCGTGATCTAGGCAAGCATTGATTGAAAAGCACGGTGCTGAACAATCTGCAGCTCTTTTCTAGAAACAAATCAGAAATGTTAATATTCCATGCAGTGTTACAGTGGGTGTGATACATAGCACTGTCAGATCCACACACAAGGGTTCGGTAAACAGATTCACTCCTTCTGACCAGAATCAGCAATAACCTATTTGATTTTCTAAGAGAAACATCTGATCTGATCTAAGAATATCAAAAGGAGCCAGTAGCTCAGACTGACATTATTACACAAACAGTCAGATTTTGATATTTAAGCTTGTACATTTCTAAAGCCTTAGTCGAATTTCTTGGCATTGCCAAAAGAAAGAAAGAAAGAAAGAAAGAAAGAAAGAAAGAAAGAAAGAAAGAAAGAAAGAAAGAAAGAAAGAAAGAAAGAAAGAAAGAAAGAAAGAAAGAAAGAAAGAAAGAAAGAAAGAAAGAAAGAAAGAAAGAAAGAAAGAAAGAAAGAAAGAAAGAAAGAAAGAAAGAAAGAAAGAAAGAAAGAAAGAAAGAAAGAAAGAAAGAAAGAAAGAAAGAAAGAAAGAAAGAAAGAAAGGAAGAAAAAGCAAGCCATGCTCTTGATGAAAGAAGCTGTCATTCAGCACTAGGACTTGCCCTTCGAACAGCTGTACTTGATCTCAAAACTCTCACCTGCACAGCATGGTAGGCTGAATCAACTCCGCTCTTTGTCTCACTACCTCAGATAAGCCTGTCATCAAAGTGAAGAGATAAAAAAGAGACAATCATAACTCTAATGTCATATTTGACAGAGGAAGCTGTTAGTCAAGTAGCTTTAAACTGTTTCTCCTCTACATGTATCAAATGACGTCCTGGCACAGCGACAAGAACTTATCACGGTACTTTTTTATATGAGAAAGAAGAAAAAAAAATACCAGAACAGATGTGTCATCACCGACACACCTTTTAGCGGACCTTCAAAGTGAAGAACTGGAGAGGCCCTTTCATGAGACAAGTGTCACAACAACTCCATCTTCATAAAGGTTCCTACCCCGGCCACTGCAGACAGCACACAGCAGTTGTTAGAAGTAACTACATATATAAGGAATTGGCTCAAAGTGCCAAGAAAACAGGTTTCCTAGGGCCAGATTCTGAATTTGCTACTCAGGCAAAATGCTAAGTAGTGTAGGAACTGGTCCAAAGACAGCTTCCTAATAAGAAACTGAAAATAGCTGGCTCATCATAGCTGGCATTCCAGGAAAGCTGAGAGGAGAGTTAGCCTCAAATGTACAGACTGGGGGGTAGCAAATTTAGGCTCTTGACTACTTGCAAGACAATTGTTAATCAATCCATCATATCAAATAAGTATCAAACCTATACTTGGGTATCATTGAAGTTCCACTTTCAACAGTACAGCAACTTACATAGTACTGTTTGCATTTATGCCCTGCATTTAACCCAGGGATCTCACAAAGCTTTAGAAATTATATTCATAACATTCTGGTCAGATGGAGCTTTTGCATACAGAAAAATGCTTATGCTAGAAAGGCATAAGCACAGCCCTGGGCCTATGGGGCCCTATGTTGATATAAAAAGGAGATGAGTTGGACTTAATTCAAGAGATCCACAGTAATTTTACACACCTAAGATACCTTGTTTACCTGCCTGAAGCTCCCATAGTGATCTTACGCAAAACCTTCAGCATCTAGGAGTTTGCCTTGACTGGGAGTTTTTGTTTTTAGCACCATGTATCTTTTCTACCAGTTTAAGCTGGATCAAGGTCAAGGAGAAGAATAAAAGTCAGTGAATTTAGCTCCTAACCCTTCAAGTTTTGACTTAAAAAGTGCCTAAAATACAAATGCAGACAGTGCTGGCTACCAGTTACATGTTCCTACAAAAGTATTGTATGGCTATCTCCAGTACCATACCTCACCCTAGTGCTGGATTAATCTCCCATAAATTAGGTTTCTAAAAGTTAAGCATCTCATCTAAGCCATGGATCTCAGCTGCCCTTGGGGTCAGTGGAAAGAGTCAGAAACCTCCATGAAGTGAGCAACTGTGTCTTGAGCTGGATGCCTTTCGTAGAGAGGCTGCTTTGCCCTCTGATGGGGCTGAGCTCTCCTTTGGGATGTGAGGAAGGTGGTTTGCTGAGGTTAGACGTGTGTCTTTTTGGGGATTAGTGTTAAATATGATGAATCCGATCTTTAGAGCCACACCTTGAGGTCCTTCCAGTGTAAACAGGCAGAGGGCTTTTCAGAGGTTTCTAGATGCCCAGCTCCCACACAGCTCATCAGGAGCAAGGCACCTCAGGAGCTTTTAAAGAAGTCCTGCAAACACCTGTCTGTGTGGTTAAGTGTTAAATATAACCCTAAATATCCACAGGAAAACAGGAATGACAATTCAAAACCAGTTAATCACAAAGGTATTGCGAGAATAAATGTTTGTGCTGGTTGAGGATGACAGTCCTGTTTCAAATGAAATGTTATCAGATCACTTGAAATGTTGTAGTGTAATGAAAATATTTATTTCTAGTCTCTCTGATTTCTAGGTTCAGCCAACAAAAAAAAATCCAAATAATAAGTAATTTTAAAATTAAAAAATATCACTTGTTTTTCCAAATGCCAGAAGGGATGCTGGCAAAACCCCTCAATTCTGCAACACTTTTCTTCTGAATGTTCAGTTAAATAATTTTATTTTTCCTATGTGTTTCAGTGTTTGCAGAATTACAGCTACCGTTCCCTTGGCCATTTGTGAGTTAAATTGAATAAAAACACAATGTGATCTCTGCATTAAAGCTGTTGCATACCAAGTAAGTGTATGTGCAACTATGTGGTTCATAACACACAGTTGTAAGAACAAGTCCTGAACCTGAAAGCCGGTGCAGCTCCCTCTCTGTGCTTTTACACTGATACCAGCATAGGAAATGTCCAGCTTCAAACCTGTGTTCTCATGGTTGCTGCTGGATTTCAAGAAAGTACCTTGGGCAAAATTGTCTAAATGCTCTGCTGTTATTTCTCAACTTATTTTAAAGAGTTTTAATTTAATTTTACAAACTATACACTTTATAATTATGTATAAGCTACCATGTTATTATGTCCCTATAAAAACTAATTGCGCACCTGGGAATAAGGAAAGATTGGAAAAGAAGTATTATTCCACCACCAGCGTATTTCCAATTTGGAAAGGATGTAGCACGCCAAAGCAGAAGTATTACCTGAGCACAGCACCCATAAGAAATCCTCAATGAACCACCATCACTTGTCAATGTGATGGAGCCACAGTGTTGGATGTGCAACTCAAACTCTTGCAATAAGCCCAGAATGGCAGTTCAGTGACTTTGTTTTACACGAGGCCCTAATGGAAACACCGCACCAAACCAGAAAAACTTAATGCTGAGGTTATTGCTGATTTTTTTCACAGCTGCCTATTAACAGAAGGCCCTGAGCTTTTCTAGGCACTGCCACTCCTAACAATTGCAGTCCTTTCTGGCACCAATAGACACAAGGAGGAGCAAGAGTCTAAAAACAAAACTAGAAAAGCTGGACATGAGCCACCAATGCGCATGTGCAGCCCAGAAGGCCAACCACATCCTGGGCTGCATCAAAAGAAGCGTGGCCAGCAGACGGAGGGAGGTGACTCTGCCCCTCTACTCTGCTTTGGTGACACCTCACCTGGAGTACTGCAGCCAGCTTTGGAGTCCCCAACACAAAAAGGACATTGAAGTGCTGGGGCGGGTCCAGAGGAGGACCACAAAGATGATTAAAGGGCTGGAGCACCTCTCCTACGGAGACAGGCTGAGAGAGTTGAGGTTGTTCAGCCTGGAGAAGAGAAGGCTCCGGGGAGACCTTACAGCAGCCTTCCAATACCTGAAAGGTGCCTAGAAGAAATGTGGGTAAGAACTGTTTACAAGGTCATGTAGCAATAGGATGAGGGGTAATGGTTTTAAACTAGAAAAGAGTAGATTCAGGTTGGATATTAGGAAAAATCACATGAGGGTGATAGATCACTGGAACAAGTTGCCCAGAGCGGTAGTGGAGGCCCCAACCCAAGGTCAGGCTTGATGGGGCTCTAAGCAACTTGGATCTAGTAACAATGTCCTTGCTTACTGCAGGGGGGTTGGACTGGGTGATCTTTAAAGGTCTCTTCCAACCCAATACATTCTGTGATTCTAAGAGTCAGTTCTATTAGGAACTGAACCATTTTCCACCCCATGTCACAGATGCAGCAGGAGGTCTGACCAGCTTGATCCCTGCACTGCCCTGGGCCTGCAGGGTCAAGGGAGAACCACTTAGGCTGACCTGAAGGGAAGGGAGGAGATCCCCTTTCTGAAGGTATTGGATCAGGCTTTCGTTTTGGCCAGCGATCAGACATGGGGAGACGTTGACAGCTGTACGAACAAGGAAGGGCGAGTGAGCACTGTACACCCTGCACCAACCACTCTTTCTAATGAACCCTCAACACGCTGAGGGGCAAGAGAATTGAGTCTTGGATGATTTTTACATCTGACCTGTGAAATGCAGGTCACTCGACAAGGATGAAACATAATACTTCCTAAGACCCAGACAGAAGAAAGGTTATTCCTACTGTGTCATAGCAACCAAGCCACAGGAAGCTGCTGAAACACTGCCAGCTTTCCTGAAATAAAACAGTTTTAGTTTCATGCATGTAGTGAATTTTTACCTTACACTTCTGAATTTGAGCCACAATTATCTTATCTGCAGGATGATTAAGCAGCCTATCCTTTCCCTCCTTTTCTACTCCTCCGCCAGAAGTCTGCTGGCCCATGATGGTTCTCAGTGTCCAGGAGCATCCTGCCTTCCCTTGCTGCTGGTGGCTTTGCACACGAGTGATGAACTGGAGCATGTTTGGGAGAGTTTGCTGTTTGGGTAAGGACCCCGTTCAGGTGCTGAATTTTCACTGATAACATCATCACCCCAAATTGCTGTTCTGCACCCTAGGTTATATTCTTCTGTGGATTCACTTCCTCCACATTTATACCAACTTTACTTCATAGTGCTATTTTAGAAATCTCACTAGATCAAATTTTCCACTCAATCCCTCTTGCAGAATCACTGCGGGGCAGCATGCATATAAATGAGGGCATGGTTTAGCTCACTGTGTATAAATTAATGTGAACTTAGATATTAAGCACAGGTGACTTGCAGTTTCACTCTCATATAAGCAGGCTCTGCTCTGAAATGCCAATGAAATAATTACCTTTAGGGTAGTGCAGAACTCAGCAGTTTTCCCATCTGCTAGTGCTAAAAACTCCTTCTTATGTCATCTTTACTGCTGCCATCAGTGGTCAACACAGCAGAAGACAATGATGATGTAGACACAGGGTCTACCCATCTGCTAAAAGGAAGATCATTCCTGTGGATATGAGGAAATTGCTGTAATGAATATGTTTTAGAGAGATTTTTTTGCCCATGCTTTTCTGACACACCTTCATGGTGGGTTGTTGGGCTGGAAATAGTAACTCAGGAAAACTAAACCAGAGCCAACTAACCCCGAGTGCGTACACATGTATTCCCTGTGTGATTAATATCTGTGTGTAACCATTTCAGGTCTCAGGCAGACTGGGATTACTGGAAAATAGAGCTTTTTCTTAATTTTGAACTGAACCAACTGAGCTTTTCTGCAGTCTTGGACTGCAGAGGAGCCATCAGTCCATCACTGGGTTATTTACTTTCTTTCTCTCAAGTCATTTGTCTGCCAGGCTGTTGCTTCATCTGTTACGATGCAGCAAAGGGATTCTTTCTAGATCCATTTGCCTTCCTTAAGCCTTGAAGTCATCAAAACACGTATTATGTAGGGAGTGTTTTATCCTGTATTTCCAAAACATGGCAGAAGCATGGCTACTTTCTCATCCACTCTGTTTAAACGCTGTGGGTGACTCTGCCAGTTCACAGATTGCCATAGTCTGCTTTGTAACATCAGAAAGAACATGAGAGTGTGGCATCCCCTTACTGCTCCCTTAAATACAAAACTAATCTGATGTTTGAACTTTAAACTTGCTAGCTCAGAAATAACACAAATAATGTAAAACATGACTAGCAGCTTGAGGCCTGAGCGTATCAACGTTGAGAGGACTGACAGCCTGTGGCTCCTGCTTCTTACAGCGAGATCAACAGTTGCTGGCACCACCAGAAGCTTCATGAACAGCGCTTCATGTCTCTGAAAAAGCCAACGTCACTATACATTATTACCCATATCTAATACAAACTATGCACAAGCGACACCATCTTTGCTGTCTGGTATATCTACCTTGACCAGATTCTCCTACAGGACCAAGACTATATGAAGATTCTGCAAAGTATACACCTGATAACTAAAAATTACCCTAAGACTACATGGACCTTTGATATCAAGCAAATTGCTCTACAGCTACATCAGCTAGACACTGAGGGGACCAGTGATGCCCCACCCTGTTTTGAGTCATTTGAGCCCTTGAATGTGGCATAAAATGCTGCCTCTAGTCTGAGAGTGATCCAAACCCACTTGTGCTTCTCAAGATGTGATCCAGTGATGAATCAGATCAACATTCCTCCACTCAGATGCAAGAGAGAGATACACAAGAAAAGTTCTGCCTATGAAAACTTTAAATGCTAGCTATTTGGCTGGTAAAGCTAAAGAAGTCAGAACATCAAGAAATCAGAACCACAAATTCAAGCTCTCTGGCATTTGGAACTACTTCACACAAGGCTACATTCTCACCGCCCACTCTCCAAACACACTCAGGTGCTGGCATTTTCACCCAGACTAATTAACAAATAGTGTGGCAATTAAATCACATGGCCTCACCACTGAGTTCAGAAAACTCCCTTACATTGCCGCAGAGTATAGCAACATAACTCATAAAATTATTTTATAACAACAATTTAAGTGAAGCAAATATCATGAAAATACAACACAAATGTGATAATTATTCTAATTTATGTGATAACAATGATACATGTAAACTAAATTGTCTTTCCGAGTCCATCCAAATCTGAGCAGCTTCCCTGCTCCACAAATGTGCCTTAAGTATCCAGCAGTGTGTGTGGACTTTTCTAAATCTGACTTTTCAAAGCCTCCCACAGCACTCTGTGGGGAAACAGCCTTCGTAGAACATCTTTCAAGAAGGAGAGATTTAGCTGTCAAAAGGGCTGTCCCACCTTCCCAAAGAGCGAGAAAATGTGAGAGCAAGGTGGTCCTTGAAAAATACTATTTTTCCCTTCCTGGCTGATCCAGATGCCCCAGTAATTTCAGCATTGCCAGACTTCATGGTCTGCTTTCCCATGTTGTGTTGGTTGGTAAGAGCCAAGAGGGACAGATCAAGGCCAGGATGTTGTCACGAGCAGCCCTCATGTGGTTCACAACCCCAGAGACTTAAATGTAAGGGATATCTGCTGTATTTGGTCAATGAGACGTCTGCCTTCCTGTTCCTCAGGTCTCAACTCTTGGACAGCTGCAAAGAAGATAAGAAAAGCCTCAGGAAACTAGAAGATACTCATTTGGGAAGGTATTTAGAGGGGGAGGTTAATACACAAACAGAGAGAAGGAAAGCAGTAGAGCAAATGAGAAAGGCTTGGGGTAATTTTTTTTATTTTTAAAGTAAGGTTAGTTAGTGGTGGAGTGATATCGTTTCTATGAAGGGCAAATGAAAAAGTCCACTAATTACATACTATATGAACATGAGTAAGCCCAGCATTTTCTGAGTCACAACAAGCAGTTATAGAGTGACAGGAAAATCTTTTTAAGTGATGATTCAAAAATAAAACAGGCATTTGGAGTCATTGAGCGTGCAGAGTTAGCCCAGGTAACCACATG
The DNA here is from genome assembly GCF_000695765.1 of Mesitornis unicolor. Taxonomy (NCBI): domain Eukaryota; kingdom Metazoa; phylum Chordata; class Aves; order Mesitornithiformes; family Mesitornithidae; genus Mesitornis; species Mesitornis unicolor. The sequence continues at coordinate 59,235 of NW_010209733.1, read as the reverse complement.
ATCTTATCATTACTACCCTTCATCTGTCTGCCGCCCTCTTCCCACCTAGTGTTTGATACTCACTTGTTGCATCTTGTCTTGCAAGTGGCATGACTTCAATTGCACTAATTGTGTGCATGAAGTTAACCATGCATGTAAATGTTTGCAAGATTGGAACCTCAGATTATAAACACTGGGAGAGGGCTCATCTCCTCCAGTGTAATCATGGAGTGCTGGATGCAAGAGGGACCCAGACATAAGAAGAATTTTTGTGTATAATAGAAGAGAAATTACATCATTATTATGCTCTAGTATTTATTTTTATTCCTTCTGTCTTTAGTTATTTATCTCACATCCTTGCTTCCTACTGTGTTTCTTCTTTTCTTTAAAAAATGTGTTGGCAGAAAAGGAGCTGTAGGCATTTAGACAATTCCATTATGATTTCAGATGGAAGGATTATTGTTGTGTATTCTCTTATCTGAACAGAGTTCTCTCAAGGTAGCTAATGTGCTAATATTATACAAAATTACGTAGGTGTTGCATGAGGCTGTAATTTGCTCTAGAGGTTTAAACGTTGTTATTATTTATTACCTGCATTACAGCAGTATCTCAGAGTCTGGTGGGGAATCAGTGTGCTGCTTTCTGCACAAACACAGAGCAGAAGGAAAGTCCCTGACCTAATACCAACCATGAGCTCCACAAGCAGATCAGAGAGCACCCAGGTGGGGCCCAGGGCAGAGAGCCAGAGGCGATTGGGCTGCCCTTTTCCACGATATTGGGGACGTCAGGGTCTGAGTCTGTTCAGGCAGAGGAGAAGTAGTTGCCTGCCAAAACAGGCTCAGATGGCAAACTTCCCAGGAAAGGGGGGCAGTGATGGCAAGGAGTGAAACTTGTTGAAAGCAATTTTTAGCAGCAGATTCTCACTGCCCAGAGCAAATCTGTCCCTGGAGTGGCCCAGTCCCTGACCCCTAGAGCTTGTACCAGCGATGTAGAAGCAGCATACGAATGCAGGCAGAGGGATTGGTGTAGGAGATGATGGGACAAGACCATTTCAGTCACGTGGGCACAGTGAATGCCACGCTATAAGGCACTATAAAAGAGACCCCGCTGCCTTAAATTTACAAAATTACTCACTAACCTATGATAACATTACCTAAAACTCATAGTGAGCTCTTCATCTTCAAAGCACTTTACGAAGATGAACTAATTAATTTCACTGTCAAATCTTTTGCAAATTTGGCTCTACCTCAGAGAGCAATTTTTTCCAGTTACTGGCAGGGTAAATGTTCACAACGATATAACCAGTGGAAAGAATGTTTTTAGCACATGAACGATATTTTAATGAGAGACAAAGGTTAAGGACTGACCCTAGACCAAAAGGCCTCACTGGACCACTCTGAAATTGGGGCTCCCTCTTGTTCCTAGGCTAGTGCCAACATGACAACCCATGTGGCTTGTACATACTGTATTTTAGGAAAACCCAACTAAAATGCTGGTTATTTACAGATGTATACATGGCTATGGCTGTTCTCAGGTTTCTGCCTTGTGTTCTTATACATTCTCCCTCTTGAGGACTTGCTACATCTGCCTGTCACTGCTCTGCCCACCATAGGTCCAGCCTGGACCCTCTGCTATCCCCACATCATGTCACTGGGAATGAAAATGTGGTGAGAGCTTGGCTCCCACAGATGAGTTTCACTTTCAGTCTCCTGGCTCCCTTGCAAAGAGACAGAGCAACTCCCAATGGCATCTCCTGCCGCCCCATCCAGATGCTCAGGTAACATGGACTTGGCACACTCTAATTTATGGAGGCTGGGCCTGGCTGACAGTGTTCTTCCAGAAGAGCTATATTGGCTTCAGTATGAAAAATTCACATCATTAGCAGCCAAAATTAGGCTGAAAAAAAATCTTTCATGCAGACACTGACAGAAGAGAGATTTTGTCAGTGTAGATTATGTTGCCCAAAGAGGTTGTGTATCAATAACAGCAGAAGATCTCCTTCTGCTATTGTGAGGACCTGCTGGCATGGCTGTGGGGACAGACACGTTCCTGTAGAAACCAGGACAGGTTAAAAAACTGATGACTTTTGGTGTGTTAAACCAGATTGTCAGTGTTTACCACAGACTGAGAGCTGCCATTCTAAGCAAATACAGGGGTTTTCTTGTCTTCCTCTGTTTAAAAATAATACTTGTCAGAAACTCAAAAATTAAAAAATGTTGATGCTAGCTCATGCATTTCTAGCCATTATTTAAAAAATATTAGGTATGTACATGAACCCTCTTATTGTTTCTCCTAGAATAACATATTTCTCTTAGAGTAACAATTGACAGAGAAAATTAAAAAAAAATACTGATGCAAAAATCTATACAGATATAGGTCTGGAAAGGAACTGAAAAATTATCCCATTTCTCTGCAAGGAAGCAGTAATAGAATATAGCTATGGGGAACCTGCAAATGAGATCTTTGATTTCTAGTAATGGAAATGGGTAAGGAGAGATGTCACTGCTGTCATGGTCATTCCATCTAAGATGACTGTGTTTGTATGCTAGGACTGAAGAGGAATCTCACAGGCTGCTTGTAAAAGTTCAACACTTGGAGAAAAAAATGCCTGAAAGTTGGTGACAACTCCTCAGACCAAGTGTATGTCAAGTATTTGCACTTCACGTCTCAGACATAACGAGATAAAAATGTTACAGGAGGTAAAATATCTTGTCAGAACACCTTGATCTCTCCTTTTACACCTAAATCTCAATATTGTCTGTATTATTCATGGCCAAGTACAGACCTCAGTTACAACCGTGAATCTCATTCGATGGGTTAATATAAACAAAATTCAGAGCAGTATTTCACACAGCTTAAGGTGTATATTGCTAAAAGTTTTTACCTTCATTTTCTCAGTTGCTTCAGAGAGTAGGGCGTTTCTGGAACAGCTCAGTGCAAATATCATTACATACTGTACTTTAAGCTTGCTACCGAGTTTTCCTTAGTCAAGCAATGGCACAAATACGCTGTCACCAATCACAAACTCAAAGGTGTCCAGTGTGAATTCAAGACCCTAAGTGAGAATTTTCAGTGCCAAGAAGGGACAAATTTGGGTGCAGAATATTTGATGACAGCTGTCTATGCCTCCCTGGGTTGCCTGGGAACAAAAAGCAAATTACAGCCATTTTGGGCCACAGCAGGTAAAACTCTCTGCGGCATTTCCAAACTCCGAAAACCTCTTTGCTGCAATGAATGAGGTTGTGCTGCTGGCCGAGGAGCTGTTGACCCTTGCGTGTCCTCTGTTACCGGTGCTATCTTGGAATGCAGGGAGACTCCAAAATAAGAGTGTAGTGTTTCTCAGTGGCCAAGAGAACAAAACTTTCAGCTTCAGGAATGTGAAGTGCGTATGCAGAAAGCCATCAAGTAGCAATAGTAACAAAAGCACCAATGGCATCTGTTATGGATTGGAGCAAAGAAGATCCAGCTAAAACACACAGGATCATTCTTTCAGTCAAGACAACCAAGACACAACCGCACATGCCTCTGCAAGCTAAATGAAAAAGCAGTGCTAGTGTTATACAAGGAGTTACAGCAGGGCATCTGCAAACATATCCTTGTTCTAGTCTACATAATGTCTGTGTGGCAATTCACATCTAAAGCATAGCCTTTGCATCCTTAAAATAGCCTGCAAGATCCCTCAAAGGAGCAAAATCAAAAGTGGAGGCATCAACTATTAGTTTTCATAAGAGCTAGTAGCCAGTGCATGCTAATGCTTTTGAGCATTCAGCCTCCCAAGCCCCCCTCCTCCTCTTCCTTTCCGTATTCATTCCCTGCTTCAAAAGGACTCCAGTTTTGTGCTGTTTGATGTGCAGACTCTCAGCCTTGGTGCCGCTGCTGAGAACTGTCAGACAAATGAAGACAGTCACAACCCCTGGGAGAAAAGCCATCCCTGTCTCATGTTCTTGCAGTCCTAGTTCAGCAAGCCACACAAATAGGGGCATCACCCATATGGGCATCCTATTTGCTTTGCTGGGATGGTTTGTGCACTGAAAGTTGTGAAAGTGCTTGTTGTCGTTGCTGAATCAGGCCCTAATTCACTTGAATTACTTGTCAACCCAGCATTACAGAACAAGAGAGAAAAATATTGAAGTCTCCTTATTAATTTTGATGGCCCCAGTACTTCATGCAGTATTCTGCTGCCTTAACTCACCATACCTGCCCTGCTATAAGTTTCTCATGGCAGAATGGTGTTGTCCTGGAATAGATAGCTGTGGGTGCAGCCTTTGATACACTTACTGCAATAGAGGGCTATGGCATGTGAGGGGATGAAGACCATGTCAATCTCCAGCCTCTTCCTCCCTCTTGTTCCCAGCCCTGAGCTCGCTGAGCTGCTCAGTCCAGTAGAAATTCTGAATTCTAGACTTTGTTTCACTGACTGCCCCCTTTCCAGAGAAAGCAAACCAAAATGCATTGTGAGGTGGTTTGAAAAATAAAGAAAGAAAAACCACACATTTTCATAAGATTTTTTTCAGTATGTTTCTTCAAAAATGTGCTGATTAAGTAATTTGCCTCCAGACTCAGAACTGTAAGGCTTAATGAAGCTGACATTTCTTCCCCTCCAATGTTGTGTCAGACTAAAAACCTTTTCAACTTATAATAGATATGTATGGTAATAGATATCTGAATGAAAGATCAAACAGACATTAAGTACTGCAGAAATAGCCTGCTAAAAAGATGAAGTCACCCTCTAATGACATTATTATGACATAGAGATTAAAAGAAGAACCAGTAAAAAAGAAGGATGATAATGCTATTGTGTTACTTCACTAAGGTATTTTACCAATAAAATAAAGTTACTTGCTTTCTGCATTTATCCACTCAACCCACTGATGTTTTCAGAAAAAAAAAATGTATGGAAGAAAAGAACTCTTCTTATAGCAGAAAAAAGCCCACCATGCAAACCCTACCTCTATTTGGGGTTGGTACATAGTATCAGATGAACACTGCATTTCAAGTGTTTGATCCTGTGCCTCCAAAAACTACAAACACCATAAACCAAAATTAAAAACTTCGCCAGCAGTCTAGTACACATAGTAGGTTCAAACTGAACCCCCTTGAGGAAAGGATAATTACTACCTTGTTGTAAAGCAGATGCATTTTTGGAAGCAGATGTGTGCAAGGTGACCCTACCTTGGGAAACCACATTTGAAGCAAATATTTATTTGTATAACAAATGGAATACTTTCTACCAGCCCATTATGCAGCTAAGATTAGCTCAGACCTTTATAGTGACACTACATAGATAATAAACTGAAAGTGAATTTCAGCTGGTGCAGTTTCGCTAGTTCTTCAGCTAACCAACCATGTGTGGGTCGGATGGGTGGAGAGCCATGTCGCAGTCTGCCGGCAGCTAAGCCTCTGAGATGGGGGCCCAGAAGGGCAATTCCACAGCACAGGGTCACCAGGATAACTCCTCATCTCACAAGGAACATCTTGAAAGCTTTTCCTAAGTAGACTCAGCCTTCCCTACTTTTGTGCATGTAGATAAGACCATTCCCTAAGGAGACGAGCGGTCATGGATGCAGCCCACCTCTACTGCAGCCTACTTATATCTGCCATGCAGACAGAGGACGATGTGATCCATGTGTTAATCAGTTCCTGGCAACATTACATAGCCTCCTTGAGCAAAAACCAATCTAGTTCTGCAGTGAGGCAGAAGCACATAGGGCTTCACTGAACATTGCTACTGCAGGTGCCTAACGTAGGTTTCATGACTGCCTCTATCTGCAGAGAGCCAACATCTAGCAGACCTGGATTGTAGGCGTCTGGTGTGCTCATTGCTTTATTGAACTAAATTGCCATAACAGTCAGGACAACTAAGTGAGGCACCTATTGTAGGTGGTCTGAACACAACCCACAGATCTCTTCTCTGCCTTCATCTACTCCTCCCCAAGCCATGAAACCAAAATCAATTTGGTACAGGCTGCTGAGAAATGAGAAACTATTTCCCCTCTGCTTGTCTCCACATGGGCTTTAAATGCAACTCCTGTCTTAGAAGTGCCTGCAAAAGTGGCACTGCAGGGTTACACATGAACTCAATCACAGAGGCTGCAGATTGCATGGGATCAGTTTGTGTGTAACTGCTGATTTTTCCTAAACATCCATGCAGTCCAGGCAGCCTGAGGACTATATATGAACATGGATTCTTGTAACATCTCTTGCCATTGCAGAGGGGATTCTGAAGACCAGACTACCTTCTAAACTCCAGGTCTTGAGGAATTCAAGGATCCTGTGCAGCCCAGCTTCCCTGAAGTAATTGATGCCTTGGGAGGAGCAGAAATTAGCAATGCATTCAGTCATATGTGCCTAGGACTTGAAAGGCAAATTCTACACTATGCCCTTCGACAGCTACATTTGTGTGTATCCAGGAGTGCAAGGAGGTGCCATTTTTTTGCAGTGATTTTTCAGAACAAAGACACACAGTAGATGCACAGATGAGGAGCAGTAAGATACTCACTGTTAGGTTCACAAAGCCTTTCTTCCTGTACTGTAGGAGCAGCACATTAATGAAACAGCCAATACTTGGCTGCTTTTTTCCTTGCCCTTATCTGCTACCAAAGACTGAACTGGCTGAGTGAACTAAGGTTCTGTATCTGCTTTGGAAACCAGTATCTCAGGTTCACTTTGAAGAGGTTTGTTTCTGTGATACAGTAGTACTGCACAAGACTGTAAGTATTGGTTCTCTTGATGTAGTCCCATTATGCCTACTTGCTGCTCCTGGGCTTTATTTTTCTCTGTATTTGCCTAAATAAAATGTATTCATAAAAAATCACCATATAGTTGATATGACAGAAATACTGATTTTTAAACCCTAAATGAAACTTTGGTTACCTATATACTATTTTATAAAAAGGGGACAGGAATTGTTGAAGACAAAGGAGATTGACCTCAAAACCAAGCAGCAAGGCTGAGCTTCACCCATGCAATTGGCTCTGGGTCTTCTTTGGGCTCCATTTGCTGCCTTCATGGCCCTGGGACACCATGATCTTCAGGTGCAAGTGTCTGAAATGATACGAGAGCTGTGCTGCAGCCTGTCAGACTGATGTTTGCACTCTATGAATGCAGGGTGTAGGTATACAACGTGACAATGGTGGAGAGCTGTGTAGTGGTGAACCGTATCTGGTGCAGCTGTCCTAGGACTGCCTTCTGGGTCATCTTTCCCCAGAATCATGTCTAAACAATGTCCAGGGGAGTGCTGATTGGTCCATATGCAAACTCTTTCAGGGAACAGACCAACAGTTTAAATGTGTGGATGATCAGCAGTCCAGTGCCTGGGCTCAATCTCTGGCAATGCCTGACCTGTCTTAGATGTCCACCATGACATGGGATTAATTATTCTTCGTTGGTGCCTACTTTTCTCCACTGACTATAAGGAGTTTGAAAAGTGACTTGCTTATATTTGGACTGTTTAAATTTCAGATGGCAAAGGAGAGCAGATAGAGAATGCTCTTTATTGCTTCATTGGTACCTAGTATTTGATGTCAAGTAAGCAACCATAATGCATGTGAAATGTGACATTACAGATGATCTGTGTCACAGTAGATGTTGCAGAGGGTTACAAGGCAAAGATATATATGATCCTTACCCTGAAGAGCTTAGGATATAAGTGAACAGCATATATGAATATTCTTTGATACATTTTATTACCTTAAATTAGTATGCAGTTTTCTGAATTAACTCTTTTTCAAGAAAATAATTAAGTTAATGTATGAAAAACAATGTATTGCATTTCCCTATGAGAAAGGAATAAAATTGCAAGCAACACATTGATCAGGAAATGCTGATTGTCGCAATTGTCACAAGCCTTTCAGTGGGCCAAATTTGTCAATGTAGCAATAAAATTTACATTAGCATCAGCAAAGAAGAGCAGGAATCTGATGCAACCACTTTCTGATGCAGCAATCTGTGGGGTCCAGCTCCCTCTGGAGCCTTGGCCATTGCATCCTCATTTATATGAGTGTGTATTGATTGTACAATGGCACAAAATGGAAAAGTGGTGATTCATACCAGACCTTCATCCATTTGACAAACTGGAGGGCACTAGCAGACTGTGGTCCATAGATCTCTGGCAGAATTTAAATACTTCTGCAGTGTCCATGGAAGGTTGCTAAGAAAAATGACACAGTCTTGGGGGTTTACCCCGTACTTTGAAAGAAAATCAAGAGGAGTCTACACTTTCATTAGGGGATATAATGAAGGTGACAAGTCAAAAAAGTCCAAACACCACTGAACTAGAAGTCAGGGACATTTAAATCTACATTTCTGGAGGTCTGATGCACTTACTCATGATAGGCTGTAGGAAAGAAGCCACTTCACAGCAGGCAGCAAGATTATGCCAATTCATCGATGCTCAATTGCCCCAAGCCTTAACCCTTGATCAGTACCCCTGGATTTACCAGACATTTTTCTAACCACTGGAGGGCTCACATTTTTTGTTTTTTTTTAAACTCAAAAGTAATATTGGGGATGGAGGGTAGGATGATGAAAATATTCATCCATTTTTGAGGATAAAGACACAAAGTATTATCTTAAAGCATGCATACATCTGCATAGAGGACTCAATGGTAAACAGTCCTGATTACTCTTTAATCCACTTCTTCACAATTTAATTGTGCTGAAATGCCACAATCACTGAGCATGTGATCAGCAATTAAAGACCAATGGACCTTCAACCACAATAAAAACCATGTTCTTTAAGTTGTCTAGATAAATTCAGAGCATTTTGTGACTAACAGAGAAAATGACATCAGGGTATGTACAAATGTACACGGACAGAAAAAAAGGAAGGAGGTGAACAAACTTATTAATAATACAAATCCAACAGAATTTGACCTTATCTTCAGATCATGCAGAGGTGGTTAAGGCTGAGTGGGATTTACAGATACTATTTTGGCCACCAGAGGGTTCCCATATTTTTCCACTTGTGCAACTGAAGCAGTGAGAGAGTAAAGAGCATAGAAAAGACACTTTAAAAAATGTATAAAAGCAATAAAGATCAAACAAAATGCATCCCCAAAGTAATGCCTGTAATCTACCTGCAGGTCCAATTTCATTACTGTAGAATTCAGTGACTGCATTTTGCAGAAGAAAAATAGACATTTTCTGCACTGGTTGCAGCACCCCAATTCTTATTTGCACCACTGTGCATGAGATCAGGATTCAAGCAGCTGACAATGAATTCCACGTATGTAGGACACCTATTAAAGGTTTCATGTGATGTTAGAGTGAGTAAGTTAGTACAAAAGAAACCCCACAAAGTAAATAAGATTTCAAACATTGTGGTATTGTCAGGGCAAAACCCCAGATTCCAAGTCAAGTTCAATCCTGCAAAGCTAGTAATGGTACTGCTATTTTCCTAACTTGGCTTCAGTCACTACCGTGACTCTCGATTCTCAAATAATAGGTGATTCATCTTAATGTTATTTAGGGAAGGAGTCACAATGGCTTTGATAAGTCAAATGATGGTCAGATATTCTTCTTACAGCTCATTAATTTTCCCAGGAAACAATGGGCCAAATCCTGCTGTCAGTTATGCTACCATAGTCAGTGTGCTGGAGATGCACTTTAATCTACGGTATATCTAGATCCCCCTCTGACACGTACAGGATGGGCTTTTGGGTTTGTTTTTTCTGACATGCTTCATAAGACCTCCTGAGGCTCTCCTGCAAATGTCAACCAGAAGTATATTCATTGCAACAACCTGATAAAATCTGAGTCTGGAGAGCATGATCAGGGACAGCCCCTGGTCTGAGCAGGAACCTTGGGAAGTTTATTTAAGGTTTCATTGTTCCACCATAAGACTCAGAGCCCTGAAGGTGGCAGGGGGGAAAGCTCCTTGTTGCCTAAAACAGCAGTGTTAGAGATCATAGGGCTGCAGCAACTTTCCTCTGGGGACAGACATTGGGGTGCCTCTACTGGTAAGTATGGCGATTGGAGGACGCAGCCCATGAAGGTGTGCTTGTGACTTTCCTTGTTTTGTCACCAGCAGGAGGAGGTTGAATCGGCTATGCAGCCCAAAGAGTAGCTTTTGAAAGGGACTGACCATTCTGCTCCTTCCTGAGATAACTCAGAAGTCTTTGCTGTTGTGCAAATCTCTTTTGTTGGCATACCAGGAACTTTACTGGCTTGTGCAATATAGTCCAAAGGTACGGCAAAATCAAAATCTCTTTCCTTATTTGAGGTCAGAGCCTGGTGCCTTCAATCACAGCAAAGGAAGACTTACGACACAGTCCACTGACTTCAAGGAAGCATCTCATGAAGTCTGTTTATTCAGCTTGAATAATGGGCACAAGAGTCTGGCTTTTGATAACACAGGCATGGCAACTTTGCAGGTGCTACAGTGTTCAGTATTATTCCAAAGCTTCAATTTTTATTTCTAATAAGATGCTGACCTTCTAGACTTCATATGATGCATTATAATTAGAAGACTTATTGAGAAGCCTAATATAATATTATACCCGCTGGGAAGTCAAAAGTGCAAATAGTAAAAATATAAAATCTCAATATTTAATTAATTGAAACAAATTAAATTTCAGCCTATTTCTCATATCTGTCAGCTACATAAAGTTGCATATGAAGTCCAGAATTTATGCATATTTCCCCACAGATGTTCTGAGTTGGATTTTCAAACAACTAAGATCTGTGTTTATAGCCACACTTTTCATCTTTTCAAAGACCTCCTAAACCAAGTGCTACCAGGACTCCATGTCGGAGCAGTTCATTGAATATGACTGCTCTAGTGAGGTGCCTAAATGGGACTCATAGAATCATAGAAAAACCTTGCCTTTCTTCTTGGTGCAGAAGACTTCTGGAACTCAGTCTTTTAAATCTTCTCAGTCATCCTATTCTCAAAAAGTATCATTGTCCTCAGATGCTGGCAGAAGACAGAAGAAGGTATAAAACCCAAATTGTTTCAGTGAGGCAGTGAAGATTGAAAGACAAATAGAAGCAGCTTTCACAAGGGATGGGATGACTTCCATGTCTGTAATTTCTTTATCCAGCGTACGGAAAGCCTTTCTTGTAGACAAAAGGAATGGTGCAAAACTAACTGAAGAGCTATTGGAGGTGTATTATCAAATCACAACAGTCTATTTGTCCTCATTCCGTGCAATGAAATCACTACCGGAACTGCATTCATTTGGCTCACTGCTGGGTAGTGATTTGTTGTTAAAAATATATAAATAAATGAAAACAGGCACTTGGTAAATGAATCACCAGTGACAGACCTGAAATTCCTCTGAGAAGTTTATCATTGCTAGCCAGTTAGCACGGCTGCAGTTCATCTATGGCATTGCCATTCTGCAGTTGCATTTCTCCATAGTAAAGAAAATTTACAGTACTCAATCATATGCCATGGATCCTTTGATTAAATGTGGATTTACAGTACACGATAGCCGACAGCAGCTTAAGTACCGTACAGTGTGTTACATAAATGCACGTTCAGGATTATTACACATACCAAAATAGACTTGTACTTGATAGAGGTTGTTATGGTTTACAATTCCCTTTTCACTTTCCCTCTCTGTGGTAATAACTATACATGTATTGGCCTTAAACACCTACATGTTTTAAGCACAGGTTAAATTATAAAAGACATTGCAACATCTTTGTCCATCACCATCTAATAAATCAACAGGTCCATTTCTGTGGATTGATGTAATGGCATTTATGAGCATTGGCAAAGTCATATCCACTTAACTGATGCAATTAAGTAGTGCCGTGCTCTTATTATAATAATAATGGATTGACTGATGAGTAATTTATTTCTTTCCAATGTAACTGACAAAAATAGATTATATTCATAGACAACGCAATGTATTTGGATCATAAAACTGCTGCCTTCTCAAATCCACCATTAGCTTAGATTTATCCTCACCAGAGAGTGGTGGAAAACAGTTTAAATCAAGTACTACACTTAATGAGGAATCCTGGCCCTGATGCCAGCAGCTTAAGTGTTAAGTCCCACAGAGAAGGTGAATATTTTACTAGCTACTTCTCATAAGAGAAATGCTGCGAAACACTGTCATAAAGAACCAACTCTTAGAGCTGCCAGCTGAACTCTCTCATCTGGGGAAGATGGCTGTGTTTGGTTTAATTTTAGTTGGGTTTCCAGGAAAAATATTTCCTTATTGCCACTTGTTACACCATGCATTCTCCCCGACACTCCTTTCCTATCAATATGCCTGGAGAGCTCTGCAAGCCAGTGCTTTCATCCCCCTCAACATGACCTTTTGGAGTATCTTGTTATTTCCCATGTTTATGACTGTCATTTATACATGTGAAGATTAAGGGCCAAATTATCTGCTGGCTGGGAATTGGCACGGTAATGCTGACAGAGCAGAGTTGCTTCAATTTGCAGGCTGCAGGGGGTCTGGAGATGGGCAAGAACAAACACCCTACCTCCAGACACCCCAGAATTTCTGCACTGTGGCCTGTCTCTGCTCATCACCCTTACTCTATTGTCTGTTTTGGATATAATACATCAGAGTTCTCAAGGGCATATTACATCCATTTCCATCATAACTCCCTTTAAATTACAGCAGTGACAAGTCTGTCTTTCACTGAGTACAAGCCAAATGTTCTCAATTCTCATCTCACAGTTTTGTAGAGTTCAAGGACAAAAGAAACCACCAAATTATCTCATTTGACCTCCTGTATAACACTCAAAGAACAGAAAATATAGCCTGAGATTCCTGCTTTAGCAGGGAACTGATTAACTGGGATAAGTCCAGATGATCCCTGTAAGATTTCCACTTTCTGGGGAACAATAGAAGGGGAAGAAACCCGTCTTTTGGAATGTAACATTGTGGAAAATACCTGCCCAACCTCAAAATCTGGAAATCAACATGACCTGAGCCCATGAACAAGGCATGCTGGTCAAAACTCAGGCAAGGATGATTAAACATGTCACCTGGGAACGCTGTGCTGTCCCATCTGGAGGCCTTTCTTTATTTGTGGGGCATATTCTTTATTTTCTAGTATGTGTTTATGTGTTTGTCTCTGTGTGCACACAATTCTTCAGCAAAAGGAAATTCCTTCCTCAGTCCCTGAAGCCTGAGGTCCAATGTTTGTTGTTATTTGAAAGCAGTTACATTTATCAAAAATAACACTGGGGACTATCCAGAGTTTCTTTTCCTCTGCATGGATTATGAATGGAAAACAGGAGATTTCACAAACTCCAAGGCAAGCAGAGATCACCACAAGCATCCCATTCTTCTGAACAAGGTGTCTGTGACATTCTGAGGAGGAGGGGAACAGCTCTCTTGATGGGAACAAAGACCTTCCTTGCTAAAAAGAGATGAGACCTCTAATTCCTCTCACCAAATGATGGCCAATACTGTAAGTTTTCCCACCAGTAACAGGCTCATCTTAAGTGTTGCACTAGGAAGCTACAGAGAACTTTCAAATGTACAGCATGATCTCTACCATAAAAGTAGAAGATGTGGTTAATAGTATTGGCTGGCCTAAGATGGAGAGAGAGAGAGATCTACAGAGGTTTATCTACAGAGGTTTATTTACTTCTGTAAGTGTTAACAAAGTTTGAAATCAAGGTGGTTTATGTTTGAAGACAAAATAGGCTAGTTTCTGCTTGCTGTATCCAAATATCTAATGCAAGATTGACCCATTGACCTCACTTCCAAGGCATTATGTATTTAGTTTTCAAGACACAACCGTATCTTACATGATGACCAATAAGATTATCAGTGCTGGCTTTTATTTCTGCTCTGAAATCTCTAAAAGAATAGAAACATCTGATCTCTGAGAAGGTGTGATCTATGCCTGCACTCATGCATTCATATATTATTTATATTGAACTACAAGTGATGTCTTATAAAGGGGCCCATGGAGGAAAATAAGTACCATTTGTGCTACCTTTCATCAGAAATGTTTATATAAAGTCCTTTCTCTCTGACCACAGAGCAGACATCTTATTCCTGAAACTACACCTCCTCACAGGAAGAAACACTAATCGTTTTCACCACTGCAGAATGTCTGGTTCTGGTGACTTAAACTCACTGCTTTAAATTCTCCTTTGTCCTCACAGATGATGTAGCCAATACCCTTGTCAGACTACTGATGTTAGATCTGGAAGCATGAGCCTCCTAAGTCCCTTCTCTGGACTGATCCACATGAACAGAATGCAAGATCCTTGTTATCAAATAGCTGTTAAAACTGGTTACGTTTCTTTGATAAAGACCTTTGGCACAGGAGAAAAACAAATGTGAAATAACATCTCAGTGTCAAAGATACAGTGTTAAATGCTGAATCATCAGAAATTCCCACATAATGAATACCCCAAGCATTCCTCTTCTAGGTGCAATACAAAGATGTTGGCCTCTGAAAATTCAGCAGAATTTATTCCCTGTACTGGTGACTAACATGAAGCAGGAAAATGGTAAGAAAACGAAGAATAATGAACCTGATGGAGAGGCACATGATCCAATGAAGAGAAGGTCAGAGCTTCTGACTTATTTATAGTCCAAATTTTTTCACTGTGCTCTCTGGAAGTTGAAGAGCTGTTGTGACACCACAGTCACCACACAGTTAAGGTCTGGAATGTGATGGGCTGGTGAGTTAAGAGAAAACTTTTTGATTACCCATGCTTTGCACCTGGAATTTAAACCAGGGACTGCATATGAAATAGTGCTGGATGTGCTTTGGAGATAAGAACTTGCTCACCATGCTAGTAGGGTTCTTTTTTGTTGTTGTTACTTTATTTCTCTTGTGGCATTTTTTCTAATTCAATCAAAATAATTTAATTTTAAAGAAATATTTATCTTATTGAAACTTGAGAGACATAAAGATAATTAGCAATGGGTTTCATATTTTCCTGAAGATCAGTCAATTTGCAGTAATGAAGCAGTTCCTTACTAAAGGGTCAAAGGGAAGACAAAAATGGTCATGCCTGAAGAAGAAAGTTTTATCTGGGTGAAAAAAAGTGAGGATGAGATGGAGAAATGAAGCAGAACTATTTTTGTAATTGGTCAGTAGTGTCAAAGGAGAATCATGTTCCTAGCCTGGGAAAATGGGCAGCATGAAAGATCAAAGTTTTTCACAGATAGGTGGACAACCGGCTCGCAGCAAACTTCATAATGTAGAGACATAAGAGAAAACCCTGGGGGGAGGGGAAAGGAGAACATGCCTGATGCTCCGGCTATTTCTAAAATTCTGACCTTGGTCTTTCTTCTTAGTCAATATCTCTAAGACGGCTTCAGGGATCAAAAATCAACAGGTTAGGCTTGAAGGATCAGTAGATACTGAGTCTACCAGAAGACGTGTACTGCTGCAAGATGCTGTGCTGCTAACTATGGGTCCTGGAAATGAAAGCAAGCCGGACAAGCATGAATAATTTGTAGCACATAGAAGAAGGCAAGGAATTTAGAGGGACTTTGCTCTACATGTTTGGGGGTGAGAGAGCTGTGCTGAGATAGGACATAAAGCTTTTGTCAAGTATGTGCATAGCTGGAGTATGTTGACACGGGGATACACAGTAGATCTGCACTGCCTTTTGCAGCTGTGCCTGAAAGGGCCTCTGTTTTCCAAGTCAAGTAGTGTTGGTCAGTTCTCTCCTGTTCTGTCCCAGATCAGACATGAATTTGGGGTGGACACACTACATCCAACAAATAGCACGTGCAGAATCAGAGATCCCACCTGCCTTTCCCCCTACTGGCACTGTTATCCAGAACTGATGGTGCAAAATATAAGGCGTTGGAGCATCTGTAGTCAACAGCCTTTTTTGCAAGAGATCTTGGCTCATGTTGACCAGTGGAGCAGACACTGTGTAGGTAACAGCTAACTGACACCAAGTATAAGAACAGCGTTCATGCCCTTGAGAGAGTCCAATCTTTTTTGCAAGGCCTCTCTCTTTCAAGAAATTGAAATGAAGAGCATCCATGGTATCACACTGCATGAGACACAAGCTCCATGGAGAGGACAAGCCCATCTGCCCAGTAATGCTGACCACACTGAGATGGGGCTAGAGTTATTATCAGGTTTTTCCAAGTTCTTCTGAAGAACTTACTGAGCACCCTTCTTTTGTTTGAACATGAAGATTGATGGTAGCTTGGGAGTACACAAGTCTGAGGTGTCCCTATCAAAAATCTCTGAGTTTGCCCTTGTGTTTTGCATCCCAAGGTCAAACTTTGCATGTTTATGGCCAAGCTAGACCAAAGATGTGACTTGATTTGCCTGTAGTGTGGATTGTCAGGGGACCAGAAAGAAGAAGCACTTGAAACACCAGAATATGGCTATTCCCATATTGTTCTTAGATCCCTAGTGTTTTCTACAGAGTCCTTCACTGACACTGTTCAGGGAAACTGAGCACTTGTAGGTAAATAAATTCTTGTGTAAACTAGATAAAAGATGGCAAAATGAGTAGGAATAGCCGGTCAGGTTCTACCATGGTGTGAGTTGCCAATGGAGTTTCACAGAGATCTGCCCTGGGACCTATGCTGTTCAAAACATCAATAAACAAACTGGGAAAGGAGCTGAGCAGCAAGATGACACATTTTCCAGTTATACTAAATTAATCAATAGAAGCAATGGAAAGCAAACAAAAAACCAAACCACACACAAAAAGCAAAATTAGAAGCAAAAGATAATTGTGATGTGCTGCTGAAGGATTTCATGTTAGTTTGTGACAAGCTGATAAAAATTGTCAAATGAAATTTAGTGTTGATAAATGTAGAATAGTACAACTGAAGACAAAGTAACCTAAATATAAGAAAAGAGTTATATGTTCTAAATTAGTTATTACCACTCAAGAAAGGGGGTATTAAGGAAGGGTATCAAATAAAATTATCAAGAAACAGACTTAAAACAAAACAAAAAGAGTTTTTTTTTCTCACATGATGCATAATTAAACTGCGGAACTCATTGCCACAGGATGTTGTAGAGGCCAAAAGCATAAACGGGTTCAAAAAGCAATTAGATAAATTCCTGGCTGAAAAATTCATCGAGCGTTACAAAACGCAAAGATGCAGATACAATCTCTGGCTCATGATGCCCCTAAGGCACAGACTGGTGGGAGGGTGTGCCAGAAGAAGGTATCACTGTATGGTTGCTCTGCTTTTATACTCTTCCCCTAAATACCTGCTACAAGCCATTGTCAGAAACACAACAGCAAGCTGAGGAAGAATTTCAGCAGCCACTGTTATTGGAACACGTAGTTATGCACAAAGTTAAGGAAACAAAATAAAAGTAGGAACTGAATCCATGTAGGGTCTGAAGCATTTGTGATTGCTGAAAAAAATGAGTCAGAGAGAATTTGACAGTTGTAAAGTGAAAAGAGATTTTACTAGAAGGAGAATATCAGTTTTAGCATAAAGACTGATCAACATAAAGTAAATGAGTATCAGTTTTGTTGTGCTGGGTAGAGAGAAGAGTATGTGCTACGTGGTAAGGCTTGTGGAGCCATAAACCATGTTAACAAATGAAATCTACTCCGAAATGCTTTCTAAGACATCATGTAGTAAAAGACATCAAACCAATCTGTGAAGTTGTGTCACTGATATATTCTTGAAGCTTACCTTGTTTTTCACTAGAATCCATGAAAAGCCATTTGCATTTAAATGACTCTAGAAATGGTGAATTGTTTCATTTGGGAGTTTAATAAATGGTTTGCCCTAGTTTGTCAGAGTTTACCGTAATTTTACGTGACTGGCCACATAAATTTGCTGGAAATGATCAGATAGCAGGAGATTGGCACAGCAGAGGAATTCCAACAGAAGCACAGAGTTAATGAATCTCCACCCATGTCCAGGCATGTGGATGGGGAGAAGTCCAGCCAGCAGCACCCAGCTGGGTTTCCCTGAGCCAAGCACACCAAATTGCCTTTGCACTGGGGATTGTACCCATGGAGGGTGGCAGTGACTGGTAAGAAAGTAGCTATATCCTGCTACTCCCTCTGAGCATGGCTCTCAAGAGTTTTCAGGACATGTCCCAAAGAAAATTATTATGACACTGCAAATCATTTGTGTAGTGGTTACAGACTGCTGTGTTATATCTCCTAGAGTTAAAAAGCCAGTTAATTCTGCAACTCACATCCACCAAGACACAGAAGCAGATCACGTATTTCAG
>NW_010209733.1:0-41105 GCF_000695765.1 Mesitornis unicolor | reverse complement strand
CTGCTGAAAACTCAAGTGCATCCTCAGTCATGTGGGGACCACGGTGGCAGGTTGAGCAGATGTCGTGGCCTCTGCATGGCAATCACCCCGTGTGCTGGGGCTGAGCAAAGTGCACTTCAGTTCTCCATGAACCATGCCTTAGCATGGTGCAGTATTTCTTCTTCCTGTTACAATCAATCCAAACTCAAAGCATTTTCTTAGTTCCTGGGTTTTCAAGCTTCTCATAAACTGTTTCAGCAATGAGGTAACTTCTCTTTAAGTTCACAAGTCTATTACTACCCTTACGCTACCTGTATAGAAACTCTTCTTAAAGTTAATGGATTTGAAGGGAAAAATATGCCCTGAAGTGCCTATGATTTCTGGTTATCCAGATTGTCTGTGCTCTGCAAATCAATGCACTTGAATGTGATTGAATCTACAGCCAGGCAGGTTGAGAAAAATAAATCCAGCAGAGGTTTAAACTTCTTTCATACATCTTAATAGGGATGCTTAAACCCCTTTGTGACCATTTAAGTGATAAGACTATTAAAACCAGTGGCAAAGAGAGCTCTCATCAGAAAAATGCATTTTAAATGTCAAGTGGATACAGTGTTAATCTTAATTATCAGCACCATTGAACAAAATTTCACAAAAATTATGAAAAAATGTGTTGCTGGTCCCAGATTACTCTCTGGGGACAATTTATGGGTTTTTCCTAGTTAGTTTTGATGAAATGCAAAAACTTCTACAAGAAGAAGAATCTTATGTTTACAGAGAAATGGAATATAACAGATATTTTTTTCTTTTTCCTCTTGCATATTTGGATTTCTCCTGCACACTGTCTATGACTTTCAGCTACAGGCTATGACTGATCCCTTGACAACTCTAGTCTCTGCGATAAATTGTTCAAAGTCAGACCTGAGGCTGTGTCAGTTCCTAGAATATCTGGGTTTTATATCTTCTCTAGCCTCATTTTAAATTTAAATGATAACAAATGCAATCTGACCCCAGATGGAACAGAACATATTTTTACATCAGCCTGGTGTTTTTGCTTATATGACTTTGGTAAGCATCTCAAACCCCACAGTCATTTATGCTGAACCCATACATGCTTTCTAAGAGGAAGAGAGCTATGTGGTGCTGTGGAAATGACGCACGGTGCCAACTAGAGACTGTCATTCCCTTGCAGGGAAGTAGTATCATGGTCTTCTGGGCACATCTATTCCCACTTTTGTCTCCAATTCTTGTTTCTTTTTGAGTTGGTTTCAGCATATAATTTATTTTATTCTTATGTGTGTTAGCAGAGGGGTTTATTTTTTAAAAATGTTTTATTTGCAGACGTATCTATTGCATTTTGAAAACATACTGTAAAATCTATGCTCTTTCTTGAATTTCACTGTGACAGGATTCAGACCCAAAAGGTAGGCTATTCCTCTTTCCTTCCCTCACACTCCTTTTTTTAAAAAATAAGTAAATCTCTAAAATACTTTATAACAGGCTGTTCACATGACAGGTGGTCAATAAGAGCCTGAGACTGGAGAGGACAAGCCATACACAGAGAGGAGAACAAACCTGAGCACGCAGTTGTGCAGCCAAAAGGCTCCTTTGTTTTTGTGGGCAAAACGAAAGACCTTGTGACTTGGGCTTTGTGGTGACAGAACTAATGGTCTGAACTGGCAAGGTGCTTCTTTCAAAAACTGGTTGAATTCACAAACCTTTTAGACTGGTCTTTAAACCTAGTTCTCACCTGTCAGTAGTCCCTTTCCTGTTTTCAACCAAAGGAAAGATTTGTGCCATGAACAAAGGGGAAAGAGACGCCACATATTAGTAGTCAAGATAAGGTACCAGTATTTAAACAACACCAAATGTTCAGTTCAGACAAAGAGGGATATCTCTGACGAGTCCAGTGCAAACACACACCCTCACATTAACTGTGGTCATCTACGGAACCCATTTTGGGTGGATTTTTTTTCTCTCTTTGACCCCTCATCACCTCTTTATTCACCCTCCCCCAAGCTGAGCACGATGTCTGAGTCGAGCTTTTGAACTCTCTGCGTGTAAGTAGGTTTCAAAGTAAGCAAACAAGCTCATGCATCGCTTGTCTGTGTAGGTGTGTTCATATATTTTTATTTATTAAAAACAAAATAAAAACATAATCTGATACAATTAAAGATGTATTTCAGAGAGTGGTCTGTGCTGAGAAATGCTTGCACCTGGTATCATAATTTATAATGTTTAAGAAAGAGGTTGGCATTAAAAAGAAGCAAATGACAATGCAAACAATAAGATCCAAAAGTCCCTCCCAAATTGCCAAACAGTAGAGAATTGGATAAGATCACTCTGGCTATGTTTCTAATATTTTAGAGTAGTGGTTGCCTGCTACACTCAGGTCTTTGATCTCATAACTTTGCCAGCTGACAATGAGATAATAAGAGTTAAGGACAATACATCAAGAATAAAAATCAGTGCATTTTCTAGCAAGGCACTGAGATGCGACGTGATGGGAGAGGCAAAGTGTATATGAAGCGTAAATTTTGCTTTCAATTGTCTAATGTACATGCAGAGTTCTGAATATGGCCTGTTGCAGGAGGATCAGTTCAAAATGTTAATTTAACAAATAAAGGAAAAAGCAGTTATTCAGCCTTTTTTTTTTTAATTCCCTGAGCTGATGGTACGTTTATTATGTACAGTTCTTGCTGCATCTGTTTGTTAAGCATCTAATATAGTTAACACTGTCAAAAGAGGACACAAACTATGTAACAAAGCAACCAAGGAACTATCCTCACTCAGAACAAAAAGATGGAAAACCAGAGTCCCATTTTGTATGTATTTTCTGGATTGAGTGAAACAAAAGCCCACCAGGCCTGTAAGACATTGTCTCCATGTTTGGAAAGGACCACAAGACAGAACTCTGTGAACCACTGTGCCTGGAGAAGGCCTGGGGATCCTGAGTCCTCCAGACCCCAGCAAGACAATCACAGTTGTGCCCAAAGTGATGATGGAGGCTGAAGGTGGATGTGCGGCCATCTCAGCATAGTTTTCAGAAATACTAAGCAGCCATAGAAGAAGCAAGTGGGAGGTTGTCTGCAGGAGGCCACAGAGAGCTACTGGGTAGTCTGCATGCAGGGAGCCCTTTGCAGCCGTGTGTGGAACAGGGACGATCCCAGCCATGGGGGGGAGAAGCTCCTTTGTGTTTGCACAGACAGCACATGTGGTCTCTGCCTGCATTTGCCCTCAGCGCCTGTAATTCAGGGGAGAATATGGATCACAACCTCCATATAGGTCAGAGAGGTGCAGAAATGCCAGTGGTCAGGGTGCCCCACTGCCCCCACCTGGCTGTGCCTCAAAGGCTGCGATGCAGATTTGGCTGTGCCCCGGCCTAGAGGGGCTCCTGTCTCATTCCCCTTCAGCTGTAGGTCAAGACAGGGATCATCTTCTGGAGAAGGCACCTAATTCATCTGCTGCTCCTCTCCTAGGGCTGTAAGCCTGCCTAGGTACTCCCAAATCCACCAGATTTTTGTAGTGAAAGGAAAGATAGGAATCAGCAAGACAACAGCTGGTAAAGACAACTTTGCTTTCCTGCTTAATTGGCTGATATATAAATTGCAGGTAACTGGCTAAAATAAATGGATATTACTGTCCCCTTGGCTTGGTCAGTAGAGCAATACATTCTCCTCTGACTGATCTGCTCAAACACAAAGTCTTCTGTACGTTGTACCATATGCATTAAGATGAATTAGAAAAGACTGAAAGGAATTCACACACACATTTTTAGGAGTATTATAGGAAAAAAAATCCTTTTTCTCATACCAGATAAACACCACTGACACTCAAATACAATATTCAACAGAGGCAGAAAGAGCTCCAAATACCAATGTCCTAAGACCCCTGTTTGACACCCTTATGGGATTTTCCAATGGCGTGTGACTGAAGTTTAGCCTAGAACTTGGCTCTGGACCAAACGCAAGGCCAGCAGAGCATGGGTTTGTATTTTTTTAAGAGATCCAATCCTGCCATATGTTTACCAGCGATATCATAATTGTCTGTGCAGTACTCAGCCTGCTATGGATTTTGCCACAGCTGTCAATAGCACTCATTCATCATGGGCCCAAGATAATTGAAGCGCTCCATCTGGTGCAGAGCCACCATTATCAACAGTGATACTTGTGTCAGTAACTTACCGAAGAAGGGCCTGAACTTGCTCCTAGCAAAAAATCAATGGGAAGATTCCCGTTGGCAGGAGAGGCAGCCCTAACCCTTTCAATACTGAAACCCTGAGCGGCTGCTCCGCATCCGACCTCACGGCACTCATCCCTGTTCTGCCCCCGGATCGCTGAGAGGAGGCAAACGCAGCAAAGCTCTGCCATGATCACACAGCCTTTGCAAACCAGTCCTGCAAAATGGTCAAATCCCTGCTGAGGGAAAGTGCAGGAAAATCAGAAATGGACTGAAGAAAGAGGTGATGTCAGCTCAGAGGGACAAGAGAGGCAGAATTCAAGTTATGCATTCAGTTTAAAGCCCCTGTCTGGATAAACAGTCAGGCATGTTTACGGGAAAGTGCTAAAGGAATTAATCTGTTACTCAGCAACACTAATCAAGACTCCTACCCCATGCAGTTCATAAAGTCCTACATCCATGCATACCTTTATATTCATGTTCACAGTCGGCCCCATTCCATCTCCTGTCTGCTGTACAAAGAGAAGGAAAAAAACAAGGTCTGTGCAATGAAATTAGTCATTGTAATAAAGTATCATTTTTAACTGATGAAACAATTATCTTCTATCATTTGCAGTTCTCTTTTCTCCTATTTTTATCTACTTGAAAAAAAAACAAAATAAAATCCAACATTTGTCTCCTTGTATTTTCTTCCAAGAAAAGAACAAACTTTAAAAAATCAAAGCAAGTTATGACCTCTTTAACAAAGTGGGGAAAACAGAAGTTGTTGTCCTGCTGTTGCGAGTGCAGATGAGATCAAGCTAGAACTTTAAATCAGAACACCCTTGAACTTTCAAGGTCAGGTTCACATCTAAACTTTACTGCTAAGGCGAGTCAAAGCCTGTGCTCAGATGGATGTGGATAGCTCCCACTGAGTTCAGTCAGCATTCGCTGATTGTAACGGTAATATTTTTGTTGCGTTTGTTTACTCCAGTGCAGATTCTCAAGGATCTGACTTCATTTTCATTCTTTCTTGTTTGTACCCTGTATAAGCACGGCTGCTTACTTGAATACATTTAGGTGCTTTTTATGCACAGAACAATGTAAGATTAGGAAAATGAGAACTTTAGTGAGGGTAGCCATCTTTGCAGTGTCACTTCGATGGCAAAAAAAAAACAAAGAATGCTGAAGGCTCAAAGAAGATAACACTGGAAGGTGTCAAAATACAAAGCAAACCCATGATTACTTTTCATTGGAGGAGCACAGAAAATAAGGCACTCTTCTTCTGGGCAACAATCTAGATGGTTTTTGAAATTTTTTTGTTGTTTGGTACATTCTAGATCTGCAAAGTTTTAAGGGATTGGTAACATTTTTTGTTGGAGAAATGGGAATAGCTGGCAAGGGCAACACATTTTTTAATTCCCTGCTAGTGAAGAGACTGAGTCCTCCAGATTATCTTACAGCACTGCAAGATGGGGGAAAGTCAAATAAGATCTCTCTATCGAGTTGACTGGGAAAACCCTAAAGGAAGTTTCCTGTGTTGTTGTCTTTGGCTTCTGTGAATGTCTCCTTACTTCCTCCAATACACAAGGATTCAAGGTAGCTTTGTTTTTAAGCAAAATGAGCAGAAGGAAAGGAGAGAAGCAAAAGCAACAATAAGGAATAGTTTGATAAGTAGATGAAGTCAAAATAGGGATGATCCCAAGAAACACAGATGTATTCCTTTGCTAAAGAGAATAATTTTATACCAGAAGGAAGAGATGAGATGTTTTTTAATAAACTTTGATTTTTAGAGGAGTTGTAAATATTCTGGCTAAAAAAAAAGAGATACCTTTCTTTTTAATATTTAATGAGCCTTTATTTTTGTCCATCTACTTTCAGTGCTTGAAAACAAGCCACTAACGCAGGAACACACTCTCCAGCTGCAGTGTAACAGATGTGCAGACCATTAGTATCTGCTACCCATTCCAAGTCATTAAATCCAAAGCCCTGCAGGAGTCGTCCAAGGTACCATCAAGGGACCTGTGGCAGTTATGGTGTTTCTACTTAGCTGATTTCACTGGAAGGGCCAGTGTCTTACCTTAAGACATAGAAGGGAGTAAGGAACTCAGAGCTGGATTAACTGTGGACAAAATGAATATGAAAATGTACAACTTGAGTCATAAGATTGGTTTCCTGGGCAATTCACCATGGTGAAGGAGAAATGAATGGTGCCTCACTGACAAGGAAAGGTGTAAATAGCATCCAGTGAAGTTAAAAACAGAGTGAAAACAGGGAAGATCCTAGGCTAAAATGCTCCAGTGTTCGAGGAAAAGGACAACGCTAAGATTTTGACTCATGAGAAGTCAGCTCCAATAGTGAAGCAAATAGTTCAAGTTGAACACTCCAGCAGGACAGCAAGGGAAACCAGTGGAGAAAGTGGTCAGTGTCCAGACAGAGTCTTCATGCACAGGGTGATAGGTGTGGAAATTCAACATTTGGGAACCACCCTGTCGTTTGCATTCAGTGCTCCTGAAACAGCCACCTCATCACAAGCTGAACAGCACTGTGAAGAGACAGTCCAAGGAACGAATGGAAAGATGCACCTGCCCATGAAGCCAATGAAAGTTTGGCCTGGGGACCTGAGGAGTCTGCTTCAAAAATCCTCCTGACTTCTGCCTGCTGGGCAGGCACCTGATGGATGCTGAAACTGGACCTTGGCAGAACCTGGCTTGTCAAACAAGAGCTGAAACCTCATGCATCTTCCAGAAACCCAGGCATCTCAGTGTGCCTCAGGCATCCAAATCCCCTTCCCCATTCAGAAGACACTGCTCCTCCTGGGACAGAATTTCTGAGCCTTAGAATGCCCCAAATTCACAGCATTTTTGTAGACTGCGTGGCATTCTGACAGCTGGCTGACTTTCTGATGTTGCACGTGGGTGAGCTTTTG
The DNA here is from genome assembly GCF_000695765.1 of Mesitornis unicolor. NCBI lineage: Eukaryota > Metazoa > Chordata > Aves > Mesitornithiformes > Mesitornithidae > Mesitornis > Mesitornis unicolor. The sequence goes on along the minus strand of NW_010209733.1, from coordinate 34,042 downwards.
CTCACTCTCTTGCCATCTCTGTGCAAGCAGCAGGAGCCCGAGTGGGGCAAGTGTTACAGGCAATATTCAGAAGCAATTCCGGAAACTTTATTGCTCAGAAGTGGCACTTGTCCAGCAGAGGAGAAAGAGAAGAGCTCATAGTTGTCTGCTTGCACACACTGACAAAACTGCTACTGATGAATCAGAGAGAGAAATCTGGAGAGGTGACCTTGGGAGGTCACAGAAGACTAGTTTTTGCCAACAAATATGAACATTTGCAATCAGACTGTGGACTGTTGCCAGTCACTGTTTTATGTGCTATCTCATCAAAACATATGAATTTTCAATAGCGGGTTTAGAGGCCTACTTGCTGCAGTATTATATCTCTCCAACTCCTACAGGTTTTGGATTATACAGATACAAAAGCAGGGTATTGAGGAAAGCTGGCACTTGGATTTGCATTGTTCTCGATGAACATTTTCTTGCATTCTGAAAATCGCCGACTGGTCAAGTGCCGGAAGGTCACTAAGCAACGTGGCAAAACTTATGACAGAAGGGAGGCAGAAAGTCTCTGGAAAATGAAACTCCTCCATTGTCCAGCCTGGAAGGTCAAAATTTGCCATTTTAAGATTGCTTGTGCTAACGGAGGCTCACCCACCCTAGGTGTCAGCCCTTCAGAGAGAACTACTGCAAATATCGCCATCTGTGATGTTCCTGGTGAAGGACTTTGCTGATGTAAAGGTTATTACTCATTTATAAACATATGGCTGTTGTAATCATTCAGTCCTCTATTCATAGTGGGATTAGTGTTTTGATGGAGCTCAGTTTCAAAACAAAGATGCTTTTTCGCTACTCAGCATTAAGGGGACATTATCAATTTAATTTCTATTAATAAAAACAACAGCAACCCACTATGGCAAGTTCTTAAATCAATAGATGTTATTTGATAAAAAAAAAAAATCTCATTGAAAGCAGTCAGTCTGAATGAATATCACCCAGTGAAGACTGAAATCAAATCAACAGTGACTGTGAAAAAGATCGTAAACAAAAAGACAGAGAATTCTGCTGTTCAGCATTGTCCCAACTAAACAAAATAATAAAAGCTAACAGAAAATGTATGCCTTTTTGGCATTATTTCAATTTTGAAAATCTAGAGAGTTCAAATACTGAGGTTCAAATACTGAGGTTTACAGTACTTGAGCTGGCAGCATCTTTTTAGTGATACTGTGACAGCAAAGATTCTGAAAGTGTGTTTTCAAACTACAGTTGTTATTGCCTGTGTGTGTGATGTGTATTTGAGCATGTGCGTTTGTGCATGTACATGCCTTTCAAATGAGTCCTTTAGATCTAAGATCCCATTTCCTCCATATAGTCAACAAAGACCATAAAGCAATTTCTGTAGGAGCAAGAGTTCACTTAGAAGACCTGAAAGCTGAAAATTCCCACCAAACCAGTTCAGACACAATGCATAGCTTACCTGTTGTCTGTCTGCTTCCAGAAGCAAAGGCACTGGTTCATCAAACTTATTGTAAATGTCTAGCTCAGGCTGAGATGAATTGCTTCCTAAACTCCACTGACTTTGTGAAGAGTTTTATTAGGCCTTTGATTAAGAGTTGTGATGACAGTAGAGCCTATGTTTGCAAACTGAATAATATTATGCAAACTGAAAAAAAGTACTTTATTCATTGCTGTATTGAGATGTCTTGCAGTAAACCACACCTCCGTCCACAAATAGGCATGGCTGGATTCCACATCCCAAGACATTTCTCTCCATACTTTTCACCAGTGGATCAAATAAAGAAAGAGTTAACAATAAATAATCCTGTCTCCTGAGAAACATTTTTCCTGATAGGAAACTCATCTGCCATATTTTAGATAATGTCTAAAAAACCTTGCTACTGAAATTGCCTTGGATTACTCTAACATAATACTTTAACACCCAGCCCACTTTTTGTCATTAATAATATTTATGTAATGCAGCTGCAAGGCTAAGCATCACATTACATCATCACAGCTGAATGAAGAGCAAGTTGCACTTTCAGCATCAGGGTTGTTCTAAATTTTGTGCTTAAATTAACTTAAAAATAATGTTGGTTTCTGGAATGCTGAGGTAGTTATTTTTATATGCAGTCCCAGGTTCGGACTAATACTTGAGTCCCTGAAATACATGAAAATCCATTGGAATCCATTGGAGAATCCTTATGTACATGAGAAAGTTTCAAATATGGAGATATGGACTTTTTTAGTGTGAAAGTGCATGAATATCCCTTATTTATGGCATCTGGACACCAAACTGCCACTGTCCTTCCTGGAGAGCTGTGGGACAACATTTGCACTACAACAGAACTCCTCACACTTTCTTGTAGCAGAACCAAACACATCAATGCAGTTAGGAACTTCAGTTTCTAACAAAGTATGTAAAATTTCCAGGATTTGGAATTTTTTTAATGGTAACAGCTAGCATGTTGGAAAAGTCCACCTGTACATGTTTATGGTTTTCCTCTAATATACATATATTAATTATGGCTATTTGAACAGCAAAGAATAGAAGCACAGAGAGGATAAATGACTTGGCAGTGCCAGAAATAGAATCAAGATTTCCTAAAACATTCTAGTGCCTCAACCACAAACCCATTCCTGTGAAAAGACCAGGAAGTTTACCATACTTTTTTTCCCCCAATTTCTTCCATGAAATCACTGCAAAAGGTCTGTGGACATTCTTGGTACAGTTTAAATAGTAGCTTAATTCAGTTTGTCTTGAACCTGTTCCAAATAGGCTTGAGATAAATCAAAACATCTGTGCAATGCAGGTATAAGTTTTATTTTTAAGCCCACTGTTTAACTGTTGATAATTTCTCATAGCCCTGAGACATGAGTCAGAAGAATTCAGATCTGCTTCTCCCATTTTGCAAAATTCAGAGATACTCAGATGCAGGGAATTTTGAGTTAATAATTACAAACAGACCACTTGTTGCAGATTGGCTGCTCTGTGAATTTTAACATTAAGGTCTTAGCTACAATCACTCCCTCTAAAGCCCAGAAAATTGTCTATTGTTTAAAAAAAATGTTTAAACTCATTGTTCAAGAGTTTTTACAAAACAGCTCCAGAGGCAGTTTCATCATTCCAGGACACTGTTACTGGGTAAAATACCTGCAATACTTCTTTTACTTTTCTCCCCAGAAATTCTGCAACAAACACTAGAAGCAAGTTTGCTGAGTCTGTACTTACAGGCGTAATCTCCTATTGACACATGTATAAATTACAAGGAGAGAAGCACTACCCAGTCACAGTGTAATGCTCTATCAGTGAGATTTCTGGGATTTTTGAGCAGTGTACTCTGTATATGGCAACTGCTGGCTAGTGTTTGCCTATTCTTCACTTGCTTAAAGCCTCTGGTTTTGTCTTGAGGGTCCACGTAAGGTCAACTTCCCACCCCCCGACAGTGGCATAGAAAACTGCACTGAAGGTGGAAGAAAATGCCTCTCCTTACTGAGCAGGCAGTGTTGATAAAACAGCTCTCTGTTGGAATAGCTTTAAGGGCAAACAGTGAGAAGGTTTACCCATTCAAACAAAGTTAAGAGTGAGCAAATTCTCTTAAAGATGTACCTATGTCTGAGATCTTTGTTTTGTTTTCAGTTACTTGATAGAAAATAAAGATAAAGCCAAGAGGAGGCAGCACTGAAAAAATCCTCTGTGCTCCTGAAAATATTTCCTTTGTGTTCAGGAGAGAAACATAAGAGAAAGCCACTTTAGCTAAATTTGTATTAATATTTTTTAGAAATAAATAGCCATCTCCTGTAGCATTTTCTTTATTTTGGGTTGGTTTTTTTGAGCCCTTTTTAACCTTTGCTTTCTTGTTATTTCTGGAAAAGTGCAAGCATGGGGAATGCACATGTTTTCCCATGTCTAATTTACTCACTTTTATGTGAGGGCTTAGGAGAAGGCGATCAAAGGTGAGGCTATGTGGTTTGTAAACGCGAAACTGTGGTTATATCATGAAATTTGCACATAATTCTGTCACCCACTTCCATTTGCTTGTCCCCTCCTGAAGCTTCAGATGGCATCTGCAAAAGAACTTCCCTAAAAACATATCCATTAATAAAGTCGGACTGTGGGGTTTCCTTAGGGGTTGTCTGGCCTGGGGATGGGATTTGACTGGTTGGTCCGGTTTCAAATTTAGATGAAGGCCAAACTGGAATTTCAAGATGCTGCAAGGAAAGGACCACAAATGAGGAAGGAGTTGAGCCCAAAACACGGAGGCAGCCCAGAACCGCCTTTTCCACGCTCACCAGGATCAAATAATGACTCAGAGCTCCCTGAAAGAGATGCAAGACTGGAGCCTGCCCCACATGAAACACACCTCCTCCTGCTTCCAGAGGTGCATCCTTTGAAGTAGATATCCTGAAATTCATGCATACGTTGCCAGGGATGTGAACAATGGCTTCATATGCAGCTCCTGTTTAAAGCGGAGGAAGAGAAATATCTTATATCTCCTCCAGCCTCAGCTGTAGCTGGTTTTATATTTTTTGCTCGTTGGAGATGGAGAGGTCGTCTCTGCCCATAATCAGGCTGGCTGCTTGGCCTCTTCCATAAGGTCAGTCTCACACCAAAGCTTTGATTTTCTCCCAGGATGGAGCCTACTCTAGGCTAACTCAACAGACAACTGGTGCTCAGCAGAACCATGCTGTAGGCTACTCATCCTACAGTCTTCAAATGCATGGAAAGGCTTTGGTAAATGGATTGTGTGAAGGGGTTTGGGGTGGCCTTGGGGCTGGCAGGGCATATCCTCCTCTGTGCTGTTCTCCAGTGGCTGCCCAGCCACAGAGAGGGAATGATCTCTGCTGCTTTTGCCCAAAAAACAGCAAACCTGTGGTGATAGCCACAGTCTGAGAGATGTGCTCTGTGTTGGGCACCTGAGCTGTCTCCAACCCTGGAGCCCTCCAGCACATTTCCATGGATGGGTCTACATCATGTGCTGCTCCCCTTGGATCAAACTCTCTTCAACAAAGCCCTTCCACAATGTTACTTCTGCCCTGCTGGCCCAGCTCTCCCATGGCAAAAAAAAGCACACTACTGCCCTCCTGGTGCATAATCTTGATTTAACAAGTTGTTATGGGACATGCCTATTTTTTTAATTGCCTCCTAGATGGTATTTTCCATGGCAAGGAGCTCAGACTTGTTCAATGAGAGCAGGACAGCATCAGAAAAGACAGTGCAGATGGAGGACTTCACCTTCTCGAGAGATATGAGCTCATTCGCAGAGATAAAGCACTTAAAATGAATTAGTGTGTTCCAACACAGCAAAAGCTATAAATAGAGTGCTTATAAATAAACCAGTTTTGTTCCTCACTCAGGCACAAATTCAGCAGTGTCTAACGCAGACGTGTACTTACATCTCACTGATTGCAATGGAATAAGACACTTGCTTTCTACTTGACATGTTTTGCTTAATTTAAGTCATAATGCTAAACCTATCCAGGTAACAACCCTTCTTTCCTATTTAATCAATAGCGCTTAGGAGCCTAACCCCAATGGTGAATCCAGATCTTACATTTTAGGAAAACGTCAATGTTTTATAAATGAGAGATAGAGATTTCCTCTTTCAAACACTTCTGTCTGCTGTTCCTAAGTGACTACCTTTCCTTTCATAAGGGAGCTACTATTTCCATAGGACATCTTTCTTATTCCAACACATAAGCAGCCTCCTTATGTTGTGAAGGGAAAAAACATCACAACTGTTACAAATCTTCTTAGACAAGGTTTAATTTGAAAGCAAACACGTGCGGTTACCACACATAAGCAACTCTAAACAGACAGCACTATCATATCGAACGCATTTTGAGAGGCCAAGGCAAAAAACCCTGAACCTGTCAGAGATGTGCATTTCTGGATTGGCAAGAAAAGCTAGAATAGATGGTTCCAACACATCTGCTTGGCCAAACATCCTGAGGACAGTGGTGGCATACTCAAGGAAGTGGTCAAATGTTTGATATTACCACATGCAAACTTGAATACAGGTTCGCATCGCCACTTCATACCAAGTATGTACAGGCTGAAAATAGCCACCAGTCGTGATTATGCACAGATGTTTAAGATGCCCAAATCGATCTCTCTGAGCCTATATCAGTTTTTTTTAATATAGGCAACAAGAAGACCGCAGTGACTCAAGCAGGAGGGCTGGTGTAAATAGACAGGGTTTGCACCACACTTTCTGTTCTAACATACCAGCTCTGCTAGCACTATCTGATTTTGCAGTTTAAACCTAGCTTGAGAGTTTACACTGACACACAAAAATACCTTAGGTAATAAATTAGCTTAAATACAGATGTTATTTACCTGCAAATTGCAAACATGGTTTTGCCCTTGCCATGTTTGCTAGCTCAAGAAATGTCACGTGGATATGTGAGACGCCACTGAGCGCCTGCCGTCAGGTCACCGGCCTCCCCAATGAGTCTTGCTGCCTCTTTAACCATTTTCTCCTTGGCTGATCTTTACAGCAGAGTGAAAATCTTGCAGAAGTGATGCATGTTCCTGCTTCCTACCCTGCATGTATTTTCATTTCTTTAAATTTAGCTGCAAGTTAATTTTCATTGCTTATTTTCACATGCTTTCTGTACATGCACCAAAAATACAGTCATCAATGCTTTGTTTTGTTTTTAAATACAGCAGCCAGTTTCAGTATAAACTGGCACAAGCAAGTGAAAAAATTACCACATTTACATCAGCTGAGCAGCAGGCTCAGAGGCTGAAGGCAAAGCAGTGCCCAATGCCAAGACAAGATACTGGGTTTTGAAGTGGTCTTTTTACCCAGCCTTAAAAGCTAGCTCTTCTAATTAAACCATAGAACAGGGAAGAATTTTGTTGCTTTAAAGAATTCTGACATAATTATTGCCCTATATTAAGCTTAATGGTGGAGCTGACTTTATATACTATGAAGTCATGCATTTAAAAAAATATCACTTCCCCTTCAGGGTTGCCAGAATATGTTGAACTTCAGGTTGCAGAGCAAGACCTTTGTCAGGGCAAGTGAAGTAAATTCTATAATATTAAAGTTTTCAGTCTCTTTAAATGACAAAGTTTCATGTTGGTACACAGGGTAGAAATGATTGCAGTATCACATTGGCTGCCAAACAGCCACTACTGGACTCTTCCATCCTGTCTCTGAAACTTGCTGAAGTTGCCACCAAACCTCTAAGCATAAAAGTCTCTGTGAAGCCCTCTTGTCTTCTGTAGGATTTGAAGCAGTCAATAAGTTCAACTGTGCACCCCACCAGCCAAATCAAGCCCATTTCTTGTAGGCGATGCTGAAGGTGGTTCCTGTCTCCTGTTAAAAAGTGGAACAGAAAACACTTTTGGGTTGTTCACATCTGTGAGTGATTTCAGAGAAATCCAGTCTGCAACAATGGCATGTGGTATTTCATGCTGATGGTATCCCAGGATCTTGTTCTGTGCTCATTTTCTCTTTAAGAACACTCAGTCTTCCTGTTTCTCCTCAAAAGGGAAATAATTGCTTTGAGTAAATTTGATTTTGTTAAGAGAAATGGTAAGAACACTGAAAATAGTAGAACATTTCATTTTGTATTGGTCAATGCTAAAAAATCTTATGCTTTAAACCAAATTTATAGTAACTTCTAGCCATAGTGTCTGGAGATGCTAAAAGAATCTGCCAATGTCACCTGGACCTTAAGAACAAACATATTCATCTTGAAAGAAGACAGATTAAAATAAAGGGCCAAACTCTACTCCCACAGAAATTTACCCAGACGAAACATTTCTAAGACACCGAACAAACCCTGCAGTGGCTGAGTCCTCAAATATTCTGTATTAAGTACTGTCTCTGGAGAGGTGCTTAAAAATTCATAGTACAGTGTATCTATTGATGTATTTAACGGAACTCTGGAGTAAGGAAGTAGAACTCTCCACCACTGTCAAGATAACACTGCCAAATTTTCCTTCGGATCTGTACACCTCCAGATGAAAACCTGAGTTCCCTTGGGGCCCAGATATTATACTTGGAGCTGACAGCTTGGATCTCTATTGTGAGAAATTATTCATGATATTAGCAGTTCTTTCCTCTTAAGGTAAGCACGTGAAATATTACATTTTCACTCAGATTTCCTGCAATAACCCGATACATAACTCAATATTAGGAGCTGTTCATCAGCAAGAACAAATGTGTAAGCGTTAGCGCAGCAGTATAATATAACAAAACTCAATACCAGGATGTAGCTATTGAAGTGAGCTTGCAAAGAATAGCGATGATATAGACATTGCATCAAGTCAGGAGCCTTTTAGGGAAGGCAGCTAGATACATGTGCATTGTGAGGCTTTCTCACTATATATCACGTCTTTCCCCTGCATGAGAGGGGTTCAACTTCACAATGGAGCTGCACTCTCTATTGCACTGGGAAAATATTTGCCCTTTTTTATCTGTTACTCTAGTATAACACTGTCAATAACCTATTTGTTGAATATATGGGAGTAAGCTGTGTGTTGCTATTGAAATGCTCCATTTGAAAACTCTGATATCAAACATGCGAGAAACAAGAGGAAGGTTAAGCCCTGCTTTGGAACAAGGCAAAGCTTTCCATTGAGTGTAGCTTCTTGGTTTATGGTTTTATGGTTATGTGACTCTCAGTTCAGAATTATACTGTTCAAGAGTAGTGAGGCACAGGGAGAAGAGACATGCGGGGGACGTACACTACACATACCTAAATGAAAGCAAATTTAAGTCATAAGGGACTCTTAGCTTGAATAAAGTGCAAATCATATCAACTATCATTTTTCTTTACTTTTGATCAAAAACTGAACATGCATAAAGTGTGTTGAATCCTGTGGAGGTTTTTTTGCCAGCTCCACATTCTTGATGTTAAACTTGGTTTTCCTTTGAGCAATTAGGCAAGGATGCAGCTGATTATTTGATTTCAAAACTTTTGTTTCAGGTTTCACTGTGTAATAATCTTGCAGAGAGTAGGCTCTGCTCTCTCAAGCCCAAGTTGTGCAGACTTCGAAATGCAAAGAGCAGTAAAGACCAAGTGCAAACCTTTTTAACTTCAGCATCTGAGTGACCCTGTTCTCCTTCTGAAAAAGAGATTGAGATTTAAAAGCAAACACTATCCTGTGGTCTCTACAATTTTACATAACCATAGGCACATACAAGCAGCTGCAAAATTCCAACAAGTGAAGCATTTTTTCTCACCTAAATCTGAACAATTCTACAGTGTTATTTAATTTACATTTTCCAGATATGCTTGATATAAGAAGTATAGTCCATAGCTCATATGAACACAGCAGTCCCTGAAGCACCCAAGCAAGTCTAAGATCTCAAGAGGTCACACGCGCAAAAGAGTTTGACCTGAATTAGCCTAAGGCTTCTCGCACCACCTGTAAAATCAAATGTTGCTGAACCAAGGATGAGGAGAAGGAGTGTGAGGATTCTTTTGCATGGGAAATAGTGGTAGAGAAGATGTGGATGTACCAAGGACAGGAGGAGACCAGGGTTTGTTGATCTGCAGTGGTGGAAGGAGTTGGGGCGGTTGTGCCTGCTGCTTCCTGAGAGAGTTCTCCCGGTTTCCCAGCAGGAAAGCTGCTATGACCCAAGCTTCTGTCCCACCAGAAGCAGCAGCAGCTGGGCCAGCTCTCTGGGGCCCTGGCATCAGCACAGCAGGCAGTGGGGCCTTGGCAGTCCTTGCCATAGGCAAATGAATTATTTGCTGACCCCAGATGAATTCATAATACTGCTCTGAAGGGAGTAACATTTTTTCTCTCTTTTTCACAAAATTATGAATTGAAAGATTAAAGAAATTCCTTTTGACTTATCTTGTGGCAAGTGGCAAGAATAAAATGTTCACTTCCTTCCTGAAAGCCATGCCTTTACCCATAAGGCCACCCTCGCGACCCACTGACATAGCTGAAGAATTACATTAGATGAGTCATCAGTAACTATTTATATTTCAGGACTTAGAGCACATGCTGTTAACTAGAACACAGGAGTTACACTGGGCTGCTGCAAAGAACAACTTGCAGACGCCCAGGGCAGGTCTTACTTGCATTTCCAATCCATCCTCCCACACTAACTTTGTCATAGGGCAACAAGTAGCACAGTGGCATTTTTATGTGTTGGTTTTTTCACCACCCACTCTGATTTCCGCCTCCAATTTGACCTTTTGTCTGCCACGGATGTCCACTGGAAGGCCAACTGGGTCACCATATCGCATAAGACCAATCCATATGCATTTCAATGGGCAGAAGATTAGTGGTCTCCAAGACACTTTTCTACTGGAAAGTGAAAAAGGTCTACTGAAAGCTGAAAAGTTTGCGTGGTCCATTGTGTAAGAAAAGATCCCATGGATTCATGCAACGCTATGGTCTACAACGAATGAATCTGGCAAAATATGTTTCTGTTCTTCATACAGTATTGAATGTAATGCAACCTCTATAAGAGGTTTAAACAAGAACATGAGAACCATGTATATATATATATACATATAAGTAAATATTTGCATGGACTAGACCTTTGGGTGTTGTGAACCTGCATAATATTCTATAATTCCCATCCACTGGCAATGCCACCCTTTCCCAGTGTGGTATTTACTATGGCCTATGCATATTAGGTTAAAAATCCAGATTCAAATGGAAAAATAAATAAAGTGAGCATTACATTAAAAGCTATAATAAGGCTATGATTGATTATTAAGGTATGTTTAATAAATGGTCATTCAGTTGCTACAGTCCAATAAGTTTCATGTAACCAAAGCTTACAAACATCTATTACATTTCCTTTTGATGTGCTTATAACCATCTATAATAATTATGTATGTAACACACTCCTAAATCCACTGACTATATTAAACCTCTCTGAACTCTTCTTAAATGGAATCTTAATACAAAGAGTGAAAAAGGTACTCCATTACGGAAGTAGATCCAGAAAGCAAGAAACACCTAATGTTAACAATTTCAAGTGCATGTGAGGGAACTAGAGTATTTTGTCAGCTGTGTGCAACTCGGTGCACAAAACATATTCTAATCAAAAACGGGGAAAAAAATTTCAAGAAATATCTACTGCAAACAGCAAGTTGTAGTGTAGTAGATATCTAAATGCTGCCTCATTAATATGTACCTCACTGTGTATGCCTATTAATGTGTAGTTCATAATTGTTCTTTCAAATACATTATATTTTCTATAATTTTTAATTCAAAATCAATAACGAAAACATAAACATTAATGTGCATTTATAACTTAAGTCAAGAATTAGGCCAATTCTTGCTCTACACTGCAGCCATTATCCTGGAAGTGGAATTTGAGCACTTTGTAGGAAAAGCACAGTACTGTCTTGGAGAGAAGTTTGCATGACAGTAGCCATGCTCCTTTAATAAAATGCAAGTTTTGTCTCATCCACATGCAATTTTGTTCCCATAGACTTCAGTGGCCAGAAGCTCTAACAGAACTTGAGTATTGTAAAATGAAACTACTAGATGGTTTAATGCAAAAGCTAAGTGTTTAGGCACTTTTGCATAGGTGTGCTTGCTGTATTGTCTGCAGAAGCACATCACAACCTTTCTTAGCTCCTGACTAAGAAAAAGAAGGAGGCATTTTCATTTTTCAGAGATACTTTTATACTGTGTAATCCTGTCCAAGGATCACCAAAGCCTGACTGTTTAATAATTTCTTTAAAACAATGCAAATGGAAGGCAAAGTTATTTTGATCCACCACCACAGGCTGAAAGGCCTTGGCTGAGATTTCATACCAGACAATAGAAGAAAGACTGCAAAGACATAACAAGGAAAACATGATTAAATCACAGAAGTGACATAAAATCAATAGAAGCAGGCAAGGATCAATAATTCTTTGCTCTGAGTAACAGTCAGTAGCACTTGTACTCATTTTCAGATTTTTCCAAGATTATTTCCTATTTGATTTGTGCAGACAGAGATTTTTCTTTGCAATATTGCTCTTTAAGCATTTTTATTAAGATTATTCTTTTGTAGGTATTTATTGCCTAATTCATTAGCTACATTGGCTTCATTTGTGCTGGCTTTTACAGGAGCCTATGACTAATCACAAAACAGCAACATAGAGCAATTGTTTAAGAAAAGTTGATGTGAATTTATAGTCATAATAGAGGGAAATTTTCAGCTTTTTGTACCTGTCTAGCACGTTTCATCTAGTTCTTCATTTAGTGTGTCAGTTCACAGTATTTGTTACTAAAAATCCAGAGGGCAGTGATAATTCATTAAATCAAGACATTCTAAAACAGCAGCTGAAGCAGAGAGATTCACTGCCATGGAATCAAAAGGATCTATTGCATTTATGCTGAGGCAAAAGAGGAAGAGCACCAGACAAATTGCATTTTGCAAATTGCCTGAGTCGTACAAACACATCACAAATAAACGCTGAAGCCTATTTCTCAAGCTTTCCTAAAAATGCCCATTACAAAACAGCTCAAGCCCATACAATACTCCAGCAGAAACAACAGCACAGATGCAAACCCATAACACCACTGATCCATCCCATGGTAAATCAAGAGAAAATATATATGGTCCTAGTCCTTGCTTAACAATTAACACAATACTAAACCTCAGCCCCTGAGAACAGCTCTTGTACATGATTGCCACTGGATCTATAAGAGTTTAACTGCCTCATATATTATGCTCTGCATTTTGAGGTCACTGCCGAGTGTTAAGGTGGTCGCTCAACATTCACAGACCCCAAGCTGGGGTAGCTTGCCCATCAATGTCAGTTTTCATAACTATCCTCTGTGGAGCTATCCTACCATATCAGCAGCTATAAGTGTTTAAAAACTGCCAATCAGGCTACAGAAAACGTAAGTCTGGCTTGCAAACCTCAGGAGGTTAAGAAAAAGTTATTTTTCTTTGTAATCTGGTGCTTGCACTGGTAGGCTTCTTTCCAGTCTAGTTTCTCTTTGCATCATTGAAGTTTATTTTGTACCCATGAAGGAAGAAACAGATTAGGTTCTCACCTAGATGACTCTCATACCTAATATTTAAAACACCATCAAACTCCACTGCCACTGAACTATGATTCAGTATTTTGATCCCAGTGGGGCTAGGAATCTGTCCTAAAGACCTGGTAAAAATCATGGCAGTTGGTAACATCAAGCTGCTTTATGCCCCAGGAGAATTTTAGCTCTTACATTTAAAACCTGTGAAGAGCCCCCTCAGTTCATTTTGATGCCTTTCTCCCGTCACAGCAGAGTAATTGAAAGAGCTTCCCTTCAGTCACAACAGTATAATATGGGAATAAAAACATGACAAAAAAGGTCCCCAAAAAGTAGTGAGGGGTACAGAGGCATTACCTCCAAGTATATCCTACTTGCAATAATCTACTAACTCTTTGTGTTCTTTCCCTCAGGTCCTTTGATTTTAACTGCTTTTTACCTCATATTTTAACAATAAAATCACTTAAACTGCAATGTAATGGAGCTTTTCAGAATCTGGCCTTGATCCTCTGGCCAGGTGAAGCAGAAAGTCACTCAGAAGAGCCCACTTCAAATTTTCTGGGGGTGGCAGGAATTTAGAAAGATAGATACTGAAAGGATGAATAGAATAAAGGAATAAAGCTGAGGTGGTAGGACTGTCAGCAGTATGCTAGTGTTTTGTATTTTAGGTAATAATGATGTCCTCAAGGAAATTCACATTTCTTGCTAGTGGACAAGACTGTGAAAGTCCTTGAGTATTCACTAGTAAATGGTCACTACCCAAGTACACATTAGTTGATCTGAGTGCCTTAGGTACAAGAAGTAGGTACCAGGATTGTAGAAAGAAGTATTCTCAAAAAAAATCATCATTTCAAAATACTCGCACTCAGTAGGATGTGGCTCGCTATAGACAAGTATACTTTTATCAATTCAGTCTAGTTGTATTTTGTAATCATCTCACAACATTTCCTTTCAAACCCATGTTCAGTGCTAGATGCGGTCCTGACAAAGTGAATAGGAAACACTAACAACTGTCAAATTTTGTTCTTTGGAAGCTCCCCCACCAAAAAGGCACAATTTGTCAAGGTACAGAGGAGCTAAGCTGACATTAACTTCATATATCCTTCCCATTCAAGACTACTCTTCTAGAGATTAAAAAGGCCTTTGAGACTGGATAATATAAATGTGTTACAGGGAAGACTTAATACAACACCTGTGTTAAAGTCAGGGATGAACCTATAAATGCACAATTTCTTGTCTTTCATTTGCTTAAGCAGTAAACAAATTGGAAGAAGTATGTATGTATTTTGGGAGTATATACAACTTCTTCTAGTGGTCTTCTAAAAACAGAAAGGGAGGAAAGAGACACAGCTTCAGCAAACTCACTGTTCAGACAGGACGTAAGTATTTGACAGAAATATACCACATTACAGCAGCCTGTGTTAAATGCCTATTGCAAGAGAAAATGTAGGAGAATTACAAGATTTAAGCAGTAGACAGCTCATGGAAAAGCTCAGCCTCTTTGTGTCTTTTTGGTCTGTTTCTAGATCAGAAATGTCCATGTGCCCTAGCAATAGCATTTCACAAACTGCTGTAACTGCCAGGCCTAAAACTTTAGCCTTGTAGGCAACCAGGCTAGAATAATGCTGGACAAACGTTATGGGACTGGATAGTGACAGTGCTCCTATCAAGACTTAGAGGGTACATCAGCAAAATGTTAAGCAAAATTCGAATTCAGCCTGCCTACCTTCTCCTCACACACTCAGATCTCCCCATCCACGGCAAAAGTCTTCAGTGGCCCACAAAAATGGGACATGAGACAGAAGAGAGAAGGAAAATTACAGAATCACAGAATCACAGAACGTTAGGGATTGGAAGGGACCTTTGATGGACTAACGTTCTGTGATTCTGTGATTCTGTGATAAGATAATGTGCTGTCTAAATACTCAGAAAATTCTAAAATATTTCACTTGTGAAGTATGTAACAAACAATATACAATTATATGATGAGCTGTGTATCAGCCTCTTTTTACTGACGTGAAACAATTCTTGAACAGTATAGATTCATACACCCTCATATAAACCACAGTGGTACGACAATGTAATACATATGTATACCTATATGTATGTAAAAAAACACATAGGTTTAATTTTTTTCATTCCTGGACTGTCTGCACCTGCTTGTGTTGCTAGCACCTTGCAAACTCAAGCCAAAATTATTGATATCTTGGCTAGTATAATCAGATAGCAATATACTCTGGAGCATTTTGGAGGTAATATTTTTCATGAGTAGACAGTAACGTCTCAGGCTAATGCCATACTGGGAAATACTCCTAACTGGCAGAAATGGAAATACAGTATTTAAGGAAACTAGCTTGGAGAACCTCAAAATGGAAGGAGAGTTTGATACCAAATAAAGTTATTTTCCTCTTCATGAGGACCTGCAGGATTTGCATTACTTCTTCAGAGGAGCACTCGGAGGCACTCCCGGTTCTTCTGTCGGTCCACAGTTCTTCTGAGAAAACAAGAGAGAAGGTCTCTTTCTCTGGTCTGAGAACACACTGGGCTTATAAATAATGAAAAAAAAAAGAAGTCTGTAGCTGTTTGAGAGTGATAGGGTAGCATATTTCTAAACTTCCTCTCCTGGAAAATCTGCAGAATATATGGATTTCTGGAAGTTTCTTTTGCCTTGTAGTATGAAAAGAGAAAAATAAATCCAACTATTTATTGACTTTTTTTCCCAAAATACCACATTTTAGTTGTTTGTATCTTTCTGTGATAAACAGACACGGCCTTCAAGCGGAAAGTTTTCGTTTAACTAGTTTTTAATTGCAATCAGAAGTTCATAGTCCAACTATATATAACCCTGTAAATCATCATTAAAACGCCTCCAGTCACGAAACAATGACCAGAATAATGATCACCCTGTGTATATCAAAAGTGAGAGATTTACACTCCAACCAAGACAATAGCACAACAAAGCAAATGTTTGCAGTCTTCAAGAATATCAATGTCATTTATAAAGTATGAGTAATAAAATCAATACTGTTGATATTAATCAGTATCTGGGTGGACCTTGTTCTTGAACTTAGGACAGGCTTTCTGATAAGATTGTTAGCTATTCATATTCCTTTTTAGTAAATAAAAATATTTTTTCTTGAAGATATAACTTTCCAGCTATAATAATGTGCCAGTATGCTGATGATTTGTAAGCATATTATAAAATACAGCAATGCAACAGCTGTGGAAATAAAATAATCAGCCTTCCACCTCTCTGTTACACTAGGTTAAACCTCTTATTTGCCTGTAATGACAATAAGAAATAAATAAATACCTTGGTACCTGATGAGGGGGGTGAGGCTGGCTCCTCTCGAGTATGTGCTTTGCATTGCAATCAATGATGTGTGCTGAGGGAGCCGAATGACACATTTAACCACTCGCTATTTATAGGACATGTAGAGGATGTCTGTTTCAGAGACTCTTACCTAGGCTGAACTAGAAAGGCACTTATAAAATTGAATCTGCTGCTCAAAGCCTGGGCTCTGCTGTTATTTACAATCTATAGCTCTGCCTGACTGCTGAGCCACGATGAGCTCACCAAGCTGCTCGAAGAAGCCGTGGTTTCAGTTTGCGTTTTATGCAACTATCCTTCTATGTCAGATGCACACAAGAAATAATAATCAGGAGACAGAGAAACACGTCACTGGGAAGAAAATATTTTGCAAGAGAAGCTTCAAAAATAATGTATTACTTTGTCTTTACAACACAGCCCTGGCTCAGCAGTCCTGCTGCAGTCTCATAGAAATGCTGGTAGAATTAATCCAAACTTGTTCCAGCATTATGAAGAAAAGGGAGGAACTGGTCGTTTGCAGGTGACAATCTTTCTCTCTGTTTTCCCTCTCAGTTGTACCTCTTTTATGGGGCTCTGTCACACTGTGGCATTTACAGGTCATGGTAGCATTCATTGGGTGTAACACTTATTTAAGCTTATCTGCAGAAAAGAACCTGGCAATGATCTACCTGGGGCTCTTTTGCTGCTGGAGATGATCCAGGTTTTCCTTTCCTTCCTTACCCCCGCCTTCTCATCGCACGAAACAAATACTAAGCCTACCTTGCTGAGCCTGTATTTACAGGCAGGAGACCGAAGGTCCAAGGTCACCAGAACATAACTTCCTTCAAAACAATGGAATTATTTGGACTTTTACATTGAATTACAGAGAGCAGGTTTCAATCTCCCAACCAGCACTGGAAATAAAACAGGATCATTCAACTATACAGTGAGACACACAGCACACCAGGTAATTCAAGCTGCAGCAAATAACACAAGTTTGCATCCAAAGTTTAATTTACATTTTTGCTGTTAAAATTGATCCGAGAATCATTTATTTGATTCAATTCAGTTAAAAGTCTCAGTAGCACTTGCATGCTTCCTACCTTTTGATTAAAGTAACTAAGAATTATCCCCATTTTGCAGAGACTAACAAAGTAAAACTGAAATATTAAAAACCATTTTATCTGCCAAGCACAAGTAAGTGTTAAGCTGGCTGAGCTTGGAGCCTGCCAGAACCTCATGATTTCAGTACTTGTGTTTGTCCAATAAAAATAATTCTGAACATTTTAGATCTCAACACAGCAACTCACAGCATAAAAATAGAATACTTTGGGATATCAATTTTGCAGACAGACATGCACTTGCACAGAAACCAGCTAGATCCAGCAGAGTTGGGACTGCTCCTGTAAAAAGTTCATGTTCATCTGAGTGCAGCAATCCAGAACAGGGGCTGCTAAAGCAGTGATCTCAGTAGCAGGATTTTTGTCTTGTCTCACCCCATTGAAATGGAAAATACTGCAGATCTGGAGAACAACTGATTCAAAGTGTGAGTTGGTCTGGATGATTTAGAAAGTATTGAGACAGGTCAGTCTGTTTTATTGGTGCACCCTCAGAAATGTAAATCTTGATACGGGGCATGTGTATCTCTATATACATATGTACACACACGAGTAATACATCTTATAACCCTAGAGGTACTTCAGTGGTCGTGTGTCCAAAGCCTTTCTGAGACACAAAGGTAGTCTTACAGCCAGATAGATTTATTGTTGTTGTTGTTGCTGTTTCTCTGAAGACAAATGCGTGCTTATCTTGTACCACATTTTCCTCTGTATACAAGTCAAGTTTTATCCAGGAAAGGTGATCAAAAATAATGCTTAAGATCAAAAGGACAAGAAGTTGTAATCCAGCTGGAAAATTAGGTGTGACAAATCCAGCGCTATGTGTCATGATCTGGCGGTGAAGAGATCTCAGAGGACTCTCCATGACTATTACCTCCTCTTGAATAATGCTGAAGCAGGAACTCCATTATCTCAGTAAGAACAGCTGGTTCCTTCCTAGCTCCCCCTAGTGAACCCAGTGACCAGCTCCTACTTCATCCCACTGAGATGCCCCCAGCCTAGGCCAGGATTTACAACAAATTTGTATTTTCCTTTAGTGTAGACACTTCTTGCATGTAGACATAGATATTGTTTTTTTCACTGATGGAAGAAGATGAGGACTTTGGAAATGAAGGGTGGGATCTACTTATCTCATCTGTAACTATAGCCCCTGAGAAGTTAGACATTTATTCTAAACCAGTTGTCTGGGCTCCACCTATGGTCAGAGTTGAGAGGCACAAATACCTCCAGAAGGCCATTCATTGAACTCTGTCTCTTTTCACTGACAATAAGAAGACTCTAGACAGCCCATTTAGATTAGATAACTAAGTGTCAAGGGGACAAATTTAGGTAAGGCAAATCTCCTGTGATTTGACTTCTCAGTCTTGACAGTATGTTCAAGACCTCACCGTAGTATCTGTCTCATTGAAAATTTCCATATTTGACTTGGCATGTCGAAATCTGGCCTTTCTGTTACTCTTCTTGTTAAAGCATGTTCTTCTCTAACAAAATTTGTTCCTAGCCTCAGTTCAGAATTGTGAACAATTTGATTGAAGAAGAAGCAGGAAAGCCTTCTGAGAATGATGAGCCCAATACCATCACAAAGCATGCAGTAGGGTGCCCACATCTCTAATGGAAAATAAGTCTTGGATGAAAATACAGAACTTCTGAGTCCACTACAAGTTCAGACAACCTTTGAACTATTTACATAGAAGCATAAATCTCTAAGAACTAAGCAAAAATTTGCTAAGTTCAGTCTATCCTTTCTTCTTCTGTGAAGTATCCACAGGAAAACATTTTCTTGAGTATCTTCTCACTTCCACAGTTTGGGTTTCTACATGTACCTAATAGGCTATTCATAAAAATTTCGTTCTGAGAACTGAAACAAACCAATTATTAAAGGCTGCAATGCAGCAGCACCCAAAGGCACTGACCGAAACTGAAGTGCCATTGAGCGAGGAGGTGTGTAAGTCCCTTGGGGCCAGACTCATGTACTTTTTCTCCCATTGGACAGTCCCAAATAGTCTCACAGAAGCCAATGGGGTTGCTCAATGAGAATAGATGTACCAAGATTTGGTTTACCCTGAGGATCTTGCAAGACTAACGAATATGGGTGAAATATTTGGTCCCACTAAAGATGGCAGGAAAGAAAACAAAACAAAACAATTAATTTCAAAGAGCAATATTTCACCCAAGAATAGGTGAAGAGAGGAAGACACATCATCTGCCTGATGCAGTCAGAATGGCAGCAAGCACTGCTTGGCTACCTCTTTTTCATTCCCAAGGGAAAAAATAACACAAAAACTTCCAAATTTTGTGGAGAAATAATCAAAATGTCAACACATGTTGTTATTAGTATATCGTATATATGCACACTTCTATCTGCATTGAACATGTCTTCTTCAGTTTGCTTTCTAATTTGAAATTATGGCATCATTCCTCTGTCCTGACAACATAAACCTATCCATAGTCAGAAATGGTTTGAATCAAAATATTTTTCCATCGGAAACCTCCAATTAGGTGAAAACAGTGGTTGTAAAATAAAAAAATAAAAAATACCACACTCCTTTAGTGATGACACAAGCCCAGATTTTCTGATAAAAATCAGAATATGTATGTGTGTCATATGTGTGTATATGAGAAAGAGAGAGTAAAAGTCTTAATAACCTAATGTCTAGGACATGATGATGGATTATTAAAAAAAAGGGATACTATCCCTTTAGTAATGAATTATTTATACAAATGATCATGATCTCATGGGAAGGACTGAGAAAGTTCACTCCCCTAACAGCTCAGTGGTTAAGACACACACTGGAAATATGGGAAACCCAATCCTCAGTCTCCGCTCTCCAGCAGGCAAAGCAGAGCCTTCCTGTGGTCTCCTGCATCCCAAGCGCAAATGGAGTTTGCTGTCAAGTATGTTTTTCTGACCTTTTTTTGGTGGAAAGTCTTTTGGCTCTTGCTTTCATCCAAGTGTGGAAAGGGGTTGAAGTTCTCATGGTGCTTTATGGTGGAAAAACTCCAAGCCAAGGTCTGACACTGAGGACTCACATCACTCAGACACTTGGGCTGATATCTGTTAGGGGACTCAGCAGAAAAGCTAAGTTGCTGAATTTGGGGAGGAAATTATGCCACTTTTATTATCATTCATTTTAGAAAAAGCAGCTCTAAACTCAGCTATGTAATGGCAATTTCCTCATTTAAACCTTCAGCAGGGCAGGTAGGAGCAGGGCCCAGGAGTGAACAATCCCCACTCTGGGTCATGGGGTGGGGAAAGGACAGAAGTGCACTACTCCAGGAAATACCTGGAAATGCTGGGGCTCCTTTGAATATGAACTCTGTCTGATTGCACCATCGCACCTGCCAAAAAGCACCCTGACTCTCAGAGTGATGCAACTTTCTCTGCGAGTGCTACAAAGGGATCTTCTAATCCTTGCCTGGGTTAAATGCCTTCATGTCAGGATTCTTAAAAGAAATTTGCTGAATATTATCATTCTTACAGCCTTCTGTCCCATATGGAATATAACACTCACAGTAGAAGTAGCCAGGTGTGGGAAAAACACAGCTTTCAACTAAGGGTTTCTATATGAAATCCCCTTCCCTGAAAATCAACCAAATATTTGTGGATGAACATAAAAAGGACACACAACATACACTATACAAAGCTGTTCTTATATTTTGAATCTTCATGTTTTGTTCAGCATTCACCCAATATTCTGCAGGTTATTAAGAAGATAAAGGTACCTGATCTGTTTGCCAAGCAGCTGGGTACAAGTTGGAAGTGAGTTGCAGATTAGAACTCTATGTGTGTGTAAAACATACACATTACACAGAAAAATCTTTTTAGAGTTTGCAAAGTTCAGCTTTATTAGAGAAAAAGAATTTCAGTCAATGGTAGTAGAAAAATGATAACAGATTGCAGATTTTAGTTCACAAACTGAGAAGTTACTGGAAACATTAGTCAGGAACACAGTAGGGGAACACCTAGAAAGCTATTGTTTAATAAAGATAGTCGACATAACTACAGAGAAATCATATGTAAGCAGATCAGAACTCTTAACTTTTGTATATAGTACCATGCAAAAGCATAACATCATACGTAAGTATTGGTTGAAGGGCCACTGTGTTGATAAAAAACTGGCCTATAGATAAAGCCCATGTGAAACCAGGTCAGAATAGGAGGACAAAACTCAAAAAAGTAAGTATGTGGATGAGAGTTGCTTACACAGGTATGCCAGTGACTTTAAAGAATCAATGAACCAGGTGATTAAATTAGCCAGACCGTACCTTCTTTGAAAGATGGTCATTTAAAAGTCCTCCAAACCTGGGATTAACTTGAATTAAGAACATGAGATGAATTATTCTGAATGCTATAGAGGGTATATGCTATATAACAGAAGCTGATACTAAGGACAGGAAAGAAGTATTAAATAAAAGTTGACATTTTTTTTCTGTTGGTCTAACTCTTCCTTTTCAATCTGGGTGAATTTTAGCACTGCCCTCAGTGGCAGCAGCAGTTGGTGTCATGTTAGACAAAGAAGGAACAAGCTGCTGTAGTGGTTGGTGGCTCCAGAGTGAGGTTTAGAGACTAACTTTTGCAGGAAACTGGACAATTCTAAAATAAAAAATAAGAAATAATATTAAAATCCAAATAACTCCAAGACTGCAAATCAAAGGAGACAGGTTTCAGGCAGAATAAATGATCTACAGTAGAGCTTGTAGAGATATAGAGATATATACATGCCATAGAGCTCTGCCAACCTGAGACACAGACACAGTAGTGACCACTAAAGTGGATGGCAAAGTCCCAACTCAAAGGGAATAATACCACCTCTACCACTGGGCAAATCACTTCTGCACTTGAGTTACTGTAACACCCTTTCTCTGTTGTATGAGTTTAAATAACAAGGTAGAAAGTTGTTTGTGATTTCACATTTAAACGTAGCTCAGAAAAATGGCACCATGATTTCATTGATGGTTTGTGATTGTAATAATAATAATTATGATGATGATGATAATAGTAGCAGTAATAATAATAATAATAATAATAATAATAAATGTCCATTTAGTTTTAAAAGGATGAAACAGAAAGAGAAGCAGTCAAGGGCACTTGGAGCAATACTTAGATTCAGGAAGTTCATCTGCATCATATTCGGAGAGGACTCCACATTCATTATAAAGGAAAGTACACATATGGCGCATGTGGAGCCTGATGCTGTGTCTTTTAAGCTGTCAAGGTTCTTCTGATACATTTATTGTAAGGTTTTGGTGATGAGAGAGAGTGTTAAAAAGTATACTAGGGATGACAGATACCAAGAGATAATGTCTATTATTGATAGGTCTTTCCTGAAGACAAAAAACTTGAGACAAGGCTGAAGATGACTACTGAAGGCATCCTCACCTAGACTTCTTTTTGCAGAGCATTTGAAAACAGGAACTAAAACTCACAACTTAGACTGGGCGGATCCAGATGGGCCCTTTGTCTTACTTCCATAACAAGAAACTTTAATTTTCCTAAAGGAAATAGCAACTTCATGCACATGTTGCTTACTTCAGATCAAAACTTCATTTACAAACTCAAGTAACTTAAGGATTAGGAAGTTTAGTCTATCTCTGCAAATGAACTTTATCAAAGTGCAGGCAAAATCGAGTCTTCAGGTAAACAGGAGCATTTGCCAAGTGGAAATCCCAGCTCTTTGTATATTTAGTAATGAGTGAAGATAAGATTTCTTTTTTTGACAGCATGATGGATACAATCATAAAAGGAATCATGCTGCTGTTACAGAGTATACTTGAAGAGTGAATTTGGTGGCCACAGCTTTATCCCCAAACATGTCCTACCTTTCTTTTATTTAAAGTACATGAAAGCTAGTTTTTCTGGCATGCAAAAATGTTGAAGTTTTGTTGGTTTTTTTTTTACTTTACTTCCCCCACCCCAATATGGACGTGTTATGTTTGATAGTCAAACTCAGATCTGCTTCTCAGTGCAATAATCACTGACTCATTTAAGCATATTTATTTAATTTTTTTATAGATAGAAAGGTACGGTAAGCAAAGAAACACTAGCTCTTGGGCGAACACGAGCTCATAAATTGTTACATGTGATTCTGCTACTGTGGGTTAAAGGAGGGGGCAGCACCAAGAATATGGTGAAACCGGCTGGTTTGAGCCCTCGTATTTCAGTATAAAAGCCACATTTAAATCTACACAGATTAAAAATGAAATTAGTTTATTGGTCTCAGCCTGTTATTTTTTGGAAGCTTATCCCCGTCACAAAAACAGTAAGATCTGACATGACTGACAGTCTCTGTTCAGAGAGAAACCTCATAGCTTCTGGCCACTCGTGACTGAAATCTAATGACCCTGCTCTACTGGAAAGCTCCTGCAAAGATAAATTCTCTGTACTTCACTCAAGAGGTGCAGCACCAAGATAACTATCTTTAATTAGTCTCAGCATTCACCTGAAACTTCAAGGTGCTTGAAACACACAGAGGATATAGCTAAGCATAGGTTCTGAAAGTGTGGTGGACATTTACTATAAGGGATGCTGTGGTAATTTGTGTGAGATTCTATTTTCCCTCAAAAATCTGTTGAAGAAACCTAGGGCAAACTACTTCATAACACTAAGCTTAAACATTTCACAGGTAACAGAAGTATCTTCCAGTACACCTCCTTGGATCCTGGATGCATCAGAAGATCGCAACAGAAAAAAGATAAAAGTAGGAAAGCAGGTAACCCCACAACACGTTCTCTGTGATAGTCTCTTTTTCCATGATTGGCCTCTAAATGAGGTTGTGAAGATGAAATTAAAATTTTAGCTGACTTCAGCAGGCCAATAGAGTCTAACTTGCCTCCTGGGAAAAGATCCCACAGGTCACTGCCACCTGTGCCTTGTTCCCTGCCCATGGCTCCTCTGCCCATTCCCATGCCCAAGTCACATCCTACCACAGGACTTAGATCATGCAACAGACATTTGCGAGGTTGAACTTCTCTGTGTTTTGTCTCCGATAAACAGTAGATACAGGATCTCAATCCAAAATAAGATCTACACCTTTGTGCCAAATGCAATCCCAACTGAAGTCCTTCGCACTCTGGTAGTCAAAGGTTTACAAATGAAGAAAATATTCTTATATAGCAGTGGAAAATGCTCCTTTTCACTCTTCAACTGAGAAAGAGTAAGTAAAATTTACCATTCTGAAAGGAAAAAACAGATATGCTATTTTTCATTATATTACTTTTTTAAATGCCTTGAAGTTCAAATCCTCTGCATTTCTCAGAGAAGAACATAACTCTAAGGAAAAAAAGTTGAAAACATGGATTTCCATTCATGAATACTTGAGTTACTATGTCAAGAAAGAAAAAAAAAAGTAGATTTTGATCAAAAATTTCTATGGATTTACTGCCTAGATACAGGTCTTTTAAGTTGAGGTCTGCATTTTAGAAAAATCATATTTTTGTTCTGAGAACTCTTTATCTTTTGCAAAAATTAATTAAGTTCATTGGAAAGGAAATAT
The DNA here is from genome assembly GCF_000695765.1 of Mesitornis unicolor. Classification (NCBI taxonomy): domain Eukaryota; kingdom Metazoa; phylum Chordata; class Aves; order Mesitornithiformes; family Mesitornithidae; genus Mesitornis; species Mesitornis unicolor. Next base: position 9,181 of record NW_010209733.1, on the reverse strand, counting down.
TTATGATGTCTCATAAACCATATTAAGTTCCAATAACTCTCATGGGGTCATTCTGTGGGCTGTGCACATATAGAAAATCTGGTCTAAGAGAGTCTTAATCAGACAGGTTTGTACAGAGAGGAGTCCAAAAGTTCAGTAGCTCTCCTTCCCATGAGATGCTCTCCTCATATTGTGGTGAGCAGCGTGAAGAAAACAGTTGGTTTTTTTTCTGGTCTGGAGTGAAAGACATTCCCTGGCAGTTTTGTTTTCATCTCCCTTGATCTTAACCTATAACACTTTTTTTTTGTTTTGCAAGTATTCTATAGAAAATAATGGGTAGGAATAGCTTGACATATCTTAAATACCATAGCATAGCTCTTAGAAGCTGTGTATTGTTCTAAGAGGGCCTCTCCAAAGTGATATTTTATCGAAATATGCAGTACAGATGCTTTGTCAGGAAGAGCTCTGCCATTCTAGAGCCTGTCAATGTGTTGCACTAACGTAATCAGAGGTGAATCTTAGAAATTATATAGTATGTGAATATGCCAGGTAAAGATATTACTCTTATAATTATGGACAGCATATCACAGAATGACAGAATCACTCGGTTGGAAAAGACCTCTGAGATCATCATGTCCAACCATTCCTGTCTACCCACTAAACCATATCCTTAAGTACCTCATCTACCCGCTTTTTAAATACATCCAGGGATGGTGACTCCACCACCACCCTGGGCAGCCTGTTCCAGCTTCTAACGACCCTCTCAGTAAAGAACTTCTTCCTTATCTCTAACCTGAACCTCCCTTGCAGATCACGAGTGGTGTTCACAATACTTTCTTTTGAAAAATCAGAGTTTATAATCTTCGACAGGAGGTTACATATTTTCCTTAGGGGGAAAAAAGATGGCATAAAAGGTCAAAGAGTTTGAGGAGTGTGATACAAAAGGCCACTCCAGCCCACCTCTAAGAAGAGTGTGTGGTCAGCAGTCAGCTATGAAGTACCTGCTGCTGGGGAGTCTGCAAAAGGTCTGAAAGGGAATGCTGCAGTTCTCTCTTGATGAAGCACAACAGAGGATGCACAGTGTTGTAGCCAAGGCCTCTAACATGCACTTGTTCCAAAATCTGCATGTTTTGTAGTGAAGCTGTCCATATGTGTAAATAGGTGATCCTGATCTGGCATACAAAGCAAAGCTAGATAAACTTCTGGGGATTGTTTCTGATTCTATCCCATCATTGGGCTAACCAGAATCTAGTGGGATTTTAAACAGCAAATTTGAGTGTTCTCATATTTTTAAACTTTAGGGGAAAAAAAAGTAAAGTTAAAAAACTCTATTCTTAAATTCAGGGTGTGAGAGTCATTTAACATATTAAAAGGACTCTGGTTAGAACTAGCAACACAGGGCTTTCCGGCATCCCAGTCAGCTGGACATGGCTTTGCAGGTCTCAGACTGCATAGATCCCGACAGAAGTGCATAGGTATAAACAGAGACAGAATTTAATTACAGGTGCACATTTTATTGCACAATACTCTCTCAAAAATGCCTACATGAAGTAGAAATGACGCTTAGTTTGATCATTTGTTCAAGGCTCTTTCTTAAACAGAATGAAAGCAGTGTAATATGCTGACATCTTCTTATGGGTCTGACATTTACTAAGGTAATAAAGTAATTATGTTAATGTATAATAAATGTATTCAACAGGAAATAAAAAGTGTACAGTGCAAGAACAAAAAATATTCTTGTTTTTCTGAGTGGCTGTCATGTACAGAAGAGTAAAATCTTAGCAGAGATTTTTTGGAGTCTGATAATATCTTAAAAGCATAGCTTGAAATAATCCTTATTTCTAGTGAAAATATAATTTAACATAATGAACTTCAAGATATCAGATTAGAAAATGTCAATATAAAGATACCCATTTTCCATGCAGTGTTAGTAAATTGAGGAAAGAAAGGTGTAGGTTACTTTTGCTTCCTTCCTCTGTAGAAGACTTGCCATCGGCAGTCTGATTCTTGGTTCACCGAACAACTTAGGCAACATTTTCATACCTAAGTCACATTTTCAAAAGCCACTAAGACACTTATGGAGCTGGAGATTCAGAGAAGTACTCAGATGACAAAGCTGAATTAGTTACCACACTGCAGCTCGTCCATAATGAGCAATGTTTGCTTTTCTGGCTTACTGCACCCGCCAAGCAACGTGAGCTCACTCAGACCGCCCCTTAAACCTCTTATTGTACATTCACCATGAGTGAGGGTGTCCTCTCAGACAGTCACCATGAAGAGACTTGTGAAGCTGTTGCAATCCGTCCTTGTGTTGGGGCTTGCGGATACACAAGTCACTCCTTAAGAAGGGCCTCTGTGCTACCAAATCACCAGGAACCTTTAAAACCTTTCCCCCTTTGGCTCAGGCCCAGAGACTTCTGTTGGCTGACCCTCAAAACGGGTATTTACATGACAAAGTGTTTAAAGGGTGAGTTTCCTCCTGGCTCCAGATAATTAATGGAACTCGCCATCAAAAATTACTAAAGCTCGCACATAATTTAAAACTGTCTACTCAGCATAGATACTCCAATTATGTAAGTATCCAGTCCTTTTCGAAACACCGAATATAATTGCCTCAGCAATATCTAGACACAAGGTTGGCCGGAAAGCTTTAAAATGTGTGGATGAGAACTTCAGCCAAGGCAAGTGAGGTATTTCTCACACTGCATCCTATTAACAGCAGCTGAGGACTTTTATGAAGTTTCATTTTGCCACATCAGATTGGAAATCTTAATGTAAAATGTTCCTCTTACTTCAATGGGTCTTCACACAGATAAGGTGAACTACAAAAAGTACAAATAAAAGGGTAGGTTCTTTGAAGAAGAGACCTTGTATTTGTTTGGGTAGAGCCCGGTGAAATGGTGCTTGATCCTCTCTTGGCTTCTAAGCTTTGCTACAACAAACAGAAATGAATAAAAATAACAGTATCAAGCTGCACCGATGCCTACAGACTACTTGACTTGCCCCAGGATTCAACTGGATACTAATAGCGAAAAAAAGTGATTAAGGCTGAGTAATTTTGCCTCAAATTGAATTCATTTTAACAGCATAGAGGAAGGGGAAATATTATCCTGCTCTTTGCTCAGCATATTTAGATACAATGACATAATATGAACACATTCCAAAAATTGCCTGTCTTCAGGTAGTGCATTTTGGAGTGATTTCAAAATTCCCTTAGGTTATACCAGCAAAATGTTTTCCCCTGTCTCAAAAATCACTCAGTGCCCAATTGTCTGTGTCACTTACCTTGTTTATATGGTGACTTATTTTCTAGCCTTATTTTGCCAAGCTGCCCTTATGCTACTTTGTGACTATTTTGATTTTCAAGCCTCCATGCATAAATTATTATTTATTTTGCTTTCCGAAAGGAAGGCTGAGTGAAGTAATAGAGTGTGGGTTTTTTGGTTTGTTTTTCATTATGAATATTTAAAGAGTGTGTTTTTTTCTTATGAGGAGAACTCTGCACTTCCAGCAAATTTATTTTTTTCTTCTACATAGAAAAAATACACAGAGAAGAGCTGAAATAAAAAGGAAAACCATTATTCTTTGTTTGAACCATAAGAGATGCTAAGCTCTCATAACTCCAGCACTGAAGTGAGTGATACATTATAGTCCTGAAAAGTGGACTTTTTTGGTCATTAATGTTATTTCACGTATAGCTGGGTACACTGTGCATGGCAGTATTGTCAATGCATTGTTATTCCATGCCCAGAAAGAAACCATGTGCAGAAAACGTGGTTTTATGAATAAAATAAACATCAACATCAACACTGTCTGATTTTGAGCATTGAAGTAGTGAGGCATATTACTCTTCAAAACTTACTTTGCTGTTTTTACAATAGCGAGAGCCAAAAGATGAGGGCATAATTGAACTATTGCCCAAAGGCAATTACTGATTGAAATTGATTCATTCTACAAACAAATTTGACCAATAGATTAGTTGACACATTATGGCAGATTTGGGCGATACTGCCACAATTGTGAAGGAGACATAACCATCCAGCATGAATAGTTAATACACTTTGTTAGTGCTTAGAGCTGCTTGTTGAGTTACCCAAAGAAATCTCACTGGGGAACTGAACAGGGCATGCTACTTTGATGCTATAAAACCATTGTGTTACCTCTCTGCTTTTATGTGTGAATCTGAGGAATTGTTATCAACACCAAGAGCAGTTTGCTCTGAGCAACACAAATGTAACAGACTTAACATCAAAGTGATGCAAAATCCACTGAAAACAACAGAAAGGCTCTGACTGAATCCAGAGGACTTTGAATCAAGGCCTACCAGGGTCAAGTCTGCTCTCCTAAAGGGCTTTCTAAGGGGATCCTGTGGGAAACTGGAAAAAGGATTCCAATTCCTTGAATCCAAGGATTAGTGAGGTTTCAAGCTACTACTTTTACAAAATCATTGGTTCAGCTTCAACTTCTTTCCCCTTCCAGCCCATGATACAACAGTACAGGAGCACAGAGCTTTGTGGTTGCACAAAGGACCTTTTGCACCCAAGAACCCTCCCTTCCTCTGCCCCCCCCGGAAAGATGCTCCAGGAAGCCATTTGAGGTAAGAGTGATCGATGCTGCTGCTGCTGCATGCCCAGAAAGAAGCCGCACTAAAGAGTTCCTTACATCATCACCTGACAGAGGATGGTTGGGTTTAGATGCAAATCTTTCTGTAGGTACCCAGTCCTTTGACGCTTGGAGATTAAGCTGCTGAGTTGGGCATTTTGTTACATTATTTCTGAAAACAACCTGGACACTGAAGATGATGCTGAGTGTGTCAGTTTGCTTCTCGTTCTGGCTTCATGCTCATTTCACAACTGTTACTGGTGACTTAGTTTGAACAGGTTTCTACACAAAATTCAAAGCTTTGATTTTGGCTTAGAAAGCCCCACGTGGCTTGCAATGAGTGTCCAGACTTCCTGAGCTGTCACACAATCCAGTTGCAGATGTAATGGCTGAAAGACGTCTTTCTGAGGTTTTCTGATGATAATATAAGTAACTTCATTAGTTGACTGTGCAGAGGGTTGCACCCTTCTCTGTTCATGAGGACATATTAGCTGGTAGAGCATCCCACACACAATTTCCTGAGCAATCATATCTGGTTATTCACTTGGAAAGGACAAGGTTTTGTTAAGCTTTCAGAAACATTTCAGGGCCCTTTTTTCAGCTATCAAGGTGTTTTAGAGGGAAAGGGCATAAATGAGCAATGTGATAGATACAGGGAGCTCTTATTTTGGTTGGGCAACAGATGAGGCATATGAGTAATTTATTGCACTATAATTGTGTTATGTGATATCGATGCTGCAGTATTAATGACTGTAAAGTGCCCAGATTGATTCAGATGGCCATTTACTGTTATTATTACAAATCTAAATAAATAAATAAGAGCAATTGAATTGATGTATCTAAGAAGTATTTCAAAGTCACCCGGTGACATATATGTAGGCGCTTGTGAACAGAGAGAGACTCAAACAATATCAGGGACATTTTTTATTGGGGTCAGGAAGAAATAGAACAATTAAGTCATTTTCAGTCATATACCATATATTAGGAACTGCTTTAACAAGCGCATTGATAAACTGACTGGCATGAACAAAGCATTTTTAAAAGCTGGGGTGTAAATATGTCAGGAAAAAAAGAAAGAAAACATGTAAACTATGCTCAAAAATAGTCTGCAAATGTAAGGAAACAAGAAAAACTAAGACAATCATGCACATACCTCTTCCGCTACCATGGCCCAGTGAATGCAGTGGTTGCCATGGCTGGATCTGGCTATGAGGTGGACTTTAGAGGGCAAGCTTTGTTCCTGATCTCTGCCCAAACAGAGAGCCTTGATCCAGTCTGTTGGTTTGTGTACTTTGGGCAAGCCAACCTCACACTGCAAGAGCCAGCAAGTGAAGTTTGAATTTGTCTCATGCCTTCAGGTTTCTCTTAACATCCCCTGTCTGGCTGTCATACCATACAGAACGAGAGAGGTATTAGCATTCGATACTCCAAAATATGACTCTGCACTTTTCACTTAAAATGCAAGAACAGCAAGTCAGACAGAGAGCATTACTTGCTTTTTGCAAGGCTATTTAAGTATCTGCCTTTTTTTTTTTTCCTGAACAGAGAACAGTACCTTAAAATGTAGATCTTGCTACAAGGTAATTTGTCCATTAACCATCTGTGGGGAGCATTGGAATATATCAAACATGGGCTCTATTTTTTCATGTTAAACTTACACAATTGTATTTGCTTAAATTATTCTTGCAGTGAAAGCAGTGAGAGAAAGCCTGTTAAAATAACTTCTTCATACTCAGAGATACATTTGGGAATAGGTAGAACCCCAAGACAGCCAAGTAAGAACCTTCTAGTATTGATCTGCATGGGGAAAAAAAAAAAATCTGTTTTGGCTCTTCATACACCCACAACCTCTAATGATCATTGACTCAGTTGCCCAGATAAATTCCTTAGATAAACAACCAAAACCCAAATTAACATACTAACCATTAATAATCCAGTTAACAATTTTTATAACAACATCAACAAGAACAAGAAAAATATATGATTTCTTTTGTAGGTTTATTCTTAGCAATGTTTATGTGATACAAACATTGGATCTAAGTCACCTGCTAATGACCAGGAAAGCAAGTCAACATTACAACCAGGACTAAATGTTGGATATTCACATACACATGGCTGGTGCTTAAGCGGCTAGTTTTCAGTATCTCTTAATTTTATGGGTCATCAGAAACTTGAGAAATATGCACCATGATTACTTCCCGCCTCTGTGCACTTGGATAAGCTCACACACACACATACAGACACACATCACAATTCAATGTACAGAGGGACAAGAAAAGAGCTTCCAAATGATTGGTTATAAAATTGCCTGTTATAAAAAATAAAACTTCAAGATGTGCCCATTTGGTTTGTTGCTGCTTTTTTTTAAACTTAACACCTGCTTTCAAACTTCCACTCCTGGGGACTGCAGAAAGCTGTGTAAGCTGTGAGGAAGATGCTCGGAGGTTACTCCAACGTGGAGCTCCCCTAGTGGCTGCATCCCTGCCATGTGCTTGCATGGACAGAAACACTTCGGGTGAGATTTTCCCCACTCATGACCAGAAGAAAGTGACTGAAAAGGGATGCAGAACACAAAACAGGAAGGAAAAAAAGAAAAAAAGTTATAATCATTCCTACCTGGGGCTTTTGGTATGGGAAAATGCTGGGTTATTCAAGGAGAAGCTAAAGGACCTTAGAAGAGAAATTAAGGTTTCCTCTATACATCTATGATCAGACATGATGTATTGCCCTGCTGAGGATATAAGGAATCCTGTGGGAAACTCTACTTTAAAGTTTGGGTTAACAGCAAACACACACACAAAACAGATAACAATGTCTGATGAATCATGCTGCCTACATTGTTTTTTGCGTGTATCATGGAAGGCTTTATTGACCATATTCAATCCAATTATTAGCATTAATCCACAAGCAGATGGATATGAAAACTGCAAAATCAATGCGTGTAGACACAGTTATTCTGTAAAGCAACCATTTTCTGCCTCTCCATAAGCACAGAATATTTTTTCCTGTAGCAGAAATGCTTATAGACTATTGCCAGACCAAGGGCACATTGAAGCAGACACCAGGCTTCAGTTGCCTCACTACCTGAATTTTCTGGCAAACAAAAATGGGTGGAAAATCATGTGCTTAATTTTTCTTGTTGGTGCCAGGACTTTGGTTTTTTTGGAAGAAAATTGCAAGACCTATTCTGCTTGTAAAGGTATAGTTGCCAGTAATTCTGAACTGAAATGTCTAAGTTGATTTTCAAGACAGATATTGCAATACCACCAGGATAGGCAATGAGGGATGTGTAACAATTCCTTTAAATAAAATAGTTTAACATCTTCATGAAGGAGGGTGGGGTATATAAAAGAAACAAACAAAGCTTCAGATGAAAAGCCTACCTGAGTCTTCTTACATTTACACTAGTTTTATTCTAGCGTAACCTCTGATTTCATGATTTACTTCTCCGTCAATGATCACTTCAGACCCAAATTTCTTGGGAAACTACAGGTGCAAAAAGGCTACAAGAATGAAGCTTTAACATTGATAATTTATTAAAAACTCGCATATTAAGGGTAAGCACAAACAGTTTTTATTGAGGGTGATAATTAATTAAGACTCAGTGAAGAGCTACACAAACATTTGCCTCTCCAGTTTCCTGAGGGAAACATCCTATATTTTAGGATTCATCAACCAAAACATATTGGCTTAAGAAAACTCAGGGAACTTAAAATGGCCAATGAGCAACCTCACTTGTGTGGTCTGAACCTTTCCCTGGCTTTATGCAGGGCAAAGAGCTGGCAACAAGTCCACATTTCAAAAAAAAATAATTAAAAAAACCAAGACAAATAAAAAATTAGATTCTCAAAAGGCTTGGCCTGGACCAGGGTGCACCTATTGCTGCACCTCCTCAGCCCAGGCCCTGTGGGGATGGCCCAGGCCAGTGTGGCCCCTCAGTCCCATGCCATGACCCTTCAGGGTTGGGGAAGCCTTGAAGCTGCCATGGGGTTTGGCAGAGCTGCTGGACGAGCCTCTACATCAGCAAGGAAAGCTGGGCCCTGGGGTTGTGGTGGGTGCTTGCACAAGAACAAGAAAAATAGGACTCCATCTGGTCAATGATAGATGCTCCTGGGACTGTGGAGCTTCCTGCACCCAGGAGGACCAGGGGTCCAGCTGATCCAAGGGGCTCTCCACCAGGGCTTTGAGGCCCAACAGGGAACCCAGTGGCAGCTCCATGAGGAGCCTGACTGTGTGGGCAAGGGCAGTGGAGCAAGTGAGACTGCACACAGGGGCCCTCCCCAGCATCCTCACCCTGGGCAGCCCTGAAGATATGTGGTGGCCGCTCCCCATGGGGAGTAGTTGCTTTGGTTTGTGGCAGCACAGTTAAAAGGGTGCAGAGCATCTCACTGCCCCTCCAGAGGACTGGGACAGCCCCAGCCTCCTTCCCCAGGGAGCAACAGAGCAGCCTGCAGGTTTCGGGGACAACAGCATTGATTTTTATAATCCATGACTGAGGGATTAATCCCTCTAAAGAAGGCATCAATGCCCGACCGGCGGCTGCTGTTGTTGCTTAGTTTGGGGGTTTTGCTGTTGTTGTTGTTGGTTGTTGTTGTTGTTG